>NC_081557.1:155533575-155657535 GCF_022355385.1 Mustela nigripes | reverse complement strand
GGCTCGAAACTTGAGAATTGTCATTCTGAACTCTAGTTTTGACATATTACCAATGTCTGTATTGATTAGGTCCCTAGCCTTTGGTACTGCCTCTTGTTCTTTTTTTTGTGATGAATTTTTCCGTCTTGTTATTTTATCCAGATAAGAATATATGAAGGAGCAAGTAAAATATAAAAGGGTGGCAACAACCACAGGAAAATATGCTTTAAAAAAATCAGAAGAGATTCCAAATCGTGAGGTGGGAGAAAGGGAATAAAAAGAGGTTCAAAAAGTGAGAAAGAAAAAAAAAGAAGAAAAGAAAAGTATTTTTTAAAAAAAGAAAACGAATAAACAAAAATATTAAAAAGAAAATATATATATATTAGATAAACTAGTTTAAAAACGTTAAAAAAGAAAAGGGTAAAAATTAAAAGAACATTTACCAGAAGGCGAGAAAAAAAAACAAAAAATAAAAAATAAATTAACTTAACTACAAGACTAAAAAAGAAATCACAGGGAGAAAGCCATGAGTTCCGTGCTTTGCTTTCTCCTCCTCTGGAATTCTGCTGCTCTCCTTGGTATTGAAACCGCACTCCTTGGTAGGTGAACTTGGCGTTGGCTGGATTTCTTGTTGATCTTCTGGGGGAGGGGCCTGTTGTAGTGATTCTCAAGTGTCTTTGCCCCAGGCAGAATTGCACTGCCCTTACCAGGGACTGGGCTGAGTAATCCGCTCAGGTTTGCTTTCAGGAGCTTTTGTTCCCTGAGCGCTTTCCGGAGGATGGGAATACAAATGGCGGCCTCCTGGTCTCCGGTCTGGAGGAGCCGAGAGCCCGGGGCCCCACTCCTCAGTGCACCCTCAGAGAAGAGCGCCCAGTAACTCCTGTCTGCCTGACCTCCGGCCGCACTCCGAGCTCACCGAGCCTGTGACCGGTTCAAGGTAACACTGAGCTGTGAGCTTACTGTCGGCTCTGTCTCTGTAGCCGGCTTTCTTGTTCCAATACCCGCAAGCTCTGCGACACTCAGACACCCCCGATTCTTCTGTGACCCTGCGGGACCTGAGGCCATGCTGAGCCCGCATGGGCTTTGCCCCGGTTTAGCCTCTGGAGCGATGTCCCTCAGAGGAACAGACTTTTAAAAGTCCTGATTTTGTGCTCCATTGCTCTGCCACTTGCCAGGTGCCGGCCCCTCCCCCCCGGGGTCTATCTTCCTGTCTCTTTGGATTCACGTCTCTGCCAGTCCTACCTTTCAGAAAGTGGTGTTTTTCTGTTTCCAGAATTGCTGTGCTTCTTCTCTTCGATCTGCCGATGGATTTTCAGGTGTTTGCAATTTTTAGATAAGCTATCTAGCTGATCTCCTGGTAGCTGAAGTAGTCTGACCCTGCTACTTCTCCGCCATCTTGACTCCCTGTTTTGCTTCTTCCAATAAAATCTTTTTTAAAAAAATGATGTAGTGTCCTTTTTTATCTCTGACTATAGTGAGGTGGGAGAAAGGGAATAAAAAGAGGTTCAAAAAGTGAGAAAGAAAAAAAAAGAAGAAAAGAAAAGTATTTTTTAAAAAAAGAAAACTAATGACTATAGTCTTTAGCTTAAAATCTAATATATCTGATATGAGAATTGCTACCCAGCTTTCTTTTGAGGCCCATTGGCAAGAAAGATGCTGCTCCATCCCTTCACTTTCAGTCTGGATGTATCTTTAGGTTGAAAATGGGTCTCTTTTAGACAGCATATGAATGGGTCCTGTCATTTTATCCAATCTGCAACCCTGTCCCATTTTATGGGAGTGTTTAGGCCATTCATGTTGCGAGTGATTATTGAAAGATACATTTTTATTGACATCATGTTGCCTGTGAAGTCCTTTTTTCTATAGATTCTCTCTGAAAATTTCTGTTCTATGATACTCTTGTGTTCTTTCTTCTTTTATAGACCCCCCCTTAATATTTTTTGCTGGCTTGGTGGTCACATACTCTTTTAAACCTTGCTTGTCTTAGAAGCTCTTTATCTCTCCATCCATTTTGAATGTCAACCTTGCTGGATAAAGTGTTCTTGGCTGCATATTCTTCCCATTTAGTGCCCTGAATATGTTTTGCAAGCCCTTTCTGGCTTGCCAGGTTTCTGTGGACAGGTCCAATGTTATTCTAATAGACATTCTTTACATAAGAAATCTCTTCCTCTTAGCTGCCCTCAGAAGCTCTTTCAAGATTTATGATTTGTCAGTTTCACAATCAAGTGTCTCAAGGTCTTTCTAGATTCATTGATCTTGGGGGGTGATCTTTCTGCCTCTAGGACACAAATGCTTATTCCATTCCCCAGACTGGGAAACTTTTCATCAAGAATTCTTTAACTATATATTCTAGTCTTCTTTTTCCACCCCCTCAGGGATTCTAATAATTCTGACATGGGAATTTTTCATGGTGTCATTTATTTTCCTCATTCTGTTTTCATGGCTTCTAAGCTGTTTCTTCCATGCCTCCTTCTGATCCTTTTTCTCTATAAGTTTGTCATCTAGATCACTAATTCTATCTTCTGCCTCAGTTACCCTACCTGTTAGAGTATTTATATTATATTGGATCTCATTGGTAGCATTTTTAACTTCTTCCCAGGTGGCTTTCACTTTTGCCCTTAGAGTTCTATGTTGTCACTAATTGTTTTCTCTAACCTAGCCATTGCCTGGATAATTATAACTCTGAATTCCCTTTCTGACATACTGTTTATGTCCATATTCAATAGTTCTGATGGAAAGGACACAGTTTCTGATTTTTTCCTCTTTTCGGTGTTCCTCATCCTAGTCATTTTGGTGAAAGGTGATTGAGGGGATGTATAATTGAATATATCAACCACAAACCAGGCAAGCTGAACCCACCAATCAAAGTCACCACCAAAAAGAAAGAAAAAAGAAAAAAAGAGAGAGAGAGAAGACCCAGCCAGAATGGGCCCCAAAAGTAAGATTTATAAAGTATAGAAACAGAAACAAAAAGACCAACAAAAGTAAATGACAAGAAAAAAAAAAAAAGAAACCCTGTCAAAATGAATCCCAAGTATAAGATTTATATAATACCAGAACAAAACAAATACACAGAAACACTGACAGAAGAAAAATATGGAAGGGTGGTTACAAATCTTTGATGTAGGTGAGAAAAATTATATTGATTCTTCCTGGGTGTATCTTGATATCTTTGTTAAAGGACTCAAATTTCCAGAGATAAAGGGAGAGTAAAACTGGTTTATATATAGGGGCAGTATTGATTAGGGAAAGAGGATTATCTTGAAGTTTATATCTATATGTATATTTTAAAAAATAGAAAAGGAAAAGAAGAACACAGGTATATGTATGAAAAATGTTCAAGTTAAAAGGTTTTTATGGAATATGTTGTATTAAATCTCTTTTGAAATGGTAAGTAGATTAAAAAAATTAAAAATAACAAGAATAGTAGAACAAATTAAAAATAAAAGTTATATCTATGAAATATACAGGTTTTAGGGTAATACCAGGAGCTTAATATATTGTTTTCCCCTGATGTTGGGGTTTTAGAATTTTATGGTGACCCTATGGTGGTTGTCCTCTTGTTCTTCTGGCTGGCTTTCTGGTGGAGGTGTCTGCCGAGTTGTTTATCAGTTAGTCTTGCTTGGGTTGAGCCCTCCTGCCCCTATCAAGGGGTTGGGCTCTATGGAAACCACTTTTTCTGGCTTCTGTTCTCTGGAGGTTTTTGTTCTTTGGTGACTTTTTGTGGCTTTTTGGAGGTTTAGTGGAAAGCCAACTGCACCCAGACCTCCACCTCAGAGAAAAGCCTCAGTCTGCTCCCCTTTGGGTGGTCCAGAACACACAGACACCCTCTCTGCAAACTCTGCTAAGCTGTACAACCTCCCACAGACAGTGTATGCCCCCAACCACCATCTCAGGAGTCATGCAAAAGCCCATGCTTGTCTCTGCATCTCCATGCCACTAAAACCATAAACAATATTGGTACAGGGAGCCCACTTCCAGTGGCTGCCTTTGCCAGGACTGCAGTCTGGGGTCCAGACCTCATGGTTGCACAGGTCGCTATGGAGGGATCCCAACCAAAGATCTCTCTGAGTTCCTTCAGTTGCAGGTTGGGAACATCCAGACCCTCCCTGGTCCTAGAGATTGCAGGCTAGTGCCCCCATGGAGCACTCTCAGGTAGTTGGGAAGTGCAATTCACACCTCTGTCACCCAGTGGGTGAAGCGCAAAAGGCTGTGGTTCTAGAGAGTCCCCAACAGACTCCCTCATGTGGGGGAGGGAGTGTGTCCAACTGAGTGGTCGTGCAAGTCAGGGGAGCTCAGGACCAGGAACTGGAGGCTCTGCTGCACTCTCTTTGGCATGGGTGGGTTGCCGTGTGGTGGCCATCCTGGGTCTGTGGGCTTAGGCCTGTGCCCATGACCACCAGATCCCACCAGTTGCCCCTTAAGATTATTTGCTCTTTTTGAGTGCTTTTAACCAGACTCCAGTGGTATTGGAGTATTAGGGTATTGGGGTATTACTGTCCAGTGGGTCACTTCTGGTGGCTCCCTCCCCCTTCTGTTTAACCTCCAATATCACTCCTAGTGTTCCTACTCTAGTTTACCTCTCCCCTTGTGTCTTCTGCCCCTGTAGAGATCCAGAAGTGTATAATACTACATCTCAGGCTGATTTCATGGGTGTTCAGAGTGTTCTGGTAGATATTTAGCTCACTTTAGGGGACCCATTGAAACAGGGTCTATTACTTCTCCACCATCTTGCCCCTCCCTGGATTTTTTCTTTTAAATCCATTCAGCCATTGTCTATCCTTGATTGGAGAAATTAATCTATCTCTATTTAAAATAATTATTGATAATAAGGATTTACTATTATCATTTGGTTTTCTGGTTGTTTTGTAGTTTTTCTATTCCTAGAAACTTACGCTCACATATTTTTTTATGTGTGTTTTAATCACGTTATTAGCATGATAATCATGTTATCAGCATGCCTTGTCTTCTTTATCATGTTCTTTTGTGTAATTACTATAAGTCTTTCCCTTGTGGTTACCATATGGATTTCATAAAATATCTTAAAGATATAATATCCTATTTTAAACTCATACAATTTATATTTAATATAATTCCTAAGCCTTACAATTATACTTCTCCAGCTCATATTTTAGGTTATTGATATTATAATAAATATTTTAATTATGTAATAAATAATGGATTATAGCTATGGTTATTTTTACTACATTTGTTTTTTAACTTTCAAATTAGAGATGTACATGAATTATGCATCAGCATTATCCTATTACAGAATCCAATTTTGACAATATATTTACCATTACCAGTGAGCTTCAAACTGACATGTTTTTATCATTTGATCAGCGTCCTTTGATATTTATTCAAAAATTTCCCTTAGCAGTTTTTATAAGGCAGGTTTACTAGTAATGAGTTCCCTCAGCTTCTTTTTGTTCAGATAAATCTTTATTCTATCTTCATTTCTGAAGGATATTTTCACTAGGTATAGTATTCTTGGTTGACAGTTTCCTCTTCCACCCCAATATTTTGAATATGTCACCGTATTCTCTTTTGGCCTGGGAAGTTTCTATTGAGAAATCCCCCAATGGCCTTATAAAAGATCCTTTATATATAACTTCTCAATATTCTCTTGCTGAATTTAAAATTTTTTCTTTGATATTTGGCAATTTAATTTTACTATGTCTTGATGTAGCCCTATTTGGGTTCAACTATTTGAAGTCTTTTTGACCTTATGGATCTAGATGTGTACTTCTCTCCCCAGATTTAGGAAGTGTTCAACCATTATGGGTTTAAGTATACTTTCCGTCCCTTTCTATTCTCTTTCTGAAAATTTTTATATTGTGAATGTTGTTTCTTTTAATGTCCAATATTCCCATAGGCCTTGCCTTGCCTTCATCTTTATTTTATTCTTCTTTTTTTTTATTTCCCTGACTGGATAATTTCAATTGTCCTGTCTTCTGGCTCTCTGAGTCTTCTGCATGATCAAGTCTGCTTTTGGAACTCTCTGTTGAATTTTTCAGTACAGTTAATATATTTTTCAGTTCTAAGATTTCTTTTTTTTTTAATGTTTCTATTTGTCAATTTTCTCATTTTTGAATGCATTGTTTTCCCCAATTTCATTTATTTGTTTGTGTTTGTTCTTGTAATTCACTAATTTTTTAAAAGAAGATTATTCTGAATTCATTTAAAAAAAATTATTGGGGAATCTGGCTTTCTGGGTCAAGAGAGCATGTGACTCTTGATCCCAGGGTCATGACTTCAAGCCCCACATTGGCACATTGGGTGTAGAGATAAAAATAAAACAAAAATAATATTTTTGATTAAATAAATATAACATATGTTATAACATAAAAGTTGTATTTATAACATTATGTAAGTTAAAGATATGTGGAATGCTATTTTGATACATTTATATATTGTACCATCAATGCTCAGATAGTATTTATCATGATATTTATTATGCTGCATGATTATAGTACTACTATTATTTGTATTCATTATACTGTGCATTAGAACTCCATGGCTTAATACTTGTTACAAGTTTGTGCCTTTAAATATTATCAATCTTACCCTCTTCATCCACTCATAACAACATTTTATTGTTTTTAAAGGCTTGACTTTTTTAGATTCCAGATATAAATGTTACCATACAGTACTTGTCTTTTTCTTTCTGGCTTATCTTGCTTAGCATAATATGCTCAAGGTCCATTCATGTTGTCACAAATAGCATAATATCCTCCTCTCTCATGGCTGAATAATATTTCCTTGTGTGTATGTACCACTTCTTTATCCATTCATCCACTGATGGACATTTGGGTTGTTTCCATATCTTGACTATTGTGAATAATGTTGCAATGAACATGGGAGTGATAAATATTATCAAAATCCTGATTTTTTTTCCAGAAATGGAATTCCTGTGTTGTATGGGAGATCTACTTTTAATTTTTTGAGGGAACTCCATATTGTTTTTCCTAATGGTTGGGCTAATTCACATTCCTGCCAGTAGTGTATGAAATTGCCCCTTTTGCCACATCCTTGCCAGGACCTATTGTTTCTTGATGATAGTCATGATTTTAAGCATTTTTTCATGTGCTCATTAGCCATTTTGATTTTGTCTTTGGGAAAAATTTCTATTTAGTTATTATGCCCATTTTTAAATCAGATTTTTTCTTTTTTGTTTTGTTTTGTTTCATTTTTTCAAAGATTTTGTTTGAAAGAGAGAGACATAGCAAGAGAGGGAATGCAAGCAGGGGCAGTGGGTGAGGAAGAAGCAGGCTTCCTGTTGAGCAGGGAGCCTGATGTGGGGCTAGAACTCAGGATGCTAGGGTCATGACCTGAGCCAAAGGCAGATGCTTAATGACTGAGTCACCCAGGTTACCCTGTCTTTTGATTTTGTTCATTGTTTCTTTGTTTGCAGAACCTTTGTTTTCATGTTGTCCCATTTGTTGACATTTGCTTTTGTTGTTCATACTTTTGCTGTGCCTGAAAAATTATTGCCAAGATCCATATCAATGAGAAAATTGCAACATTTTACTTTTTCCTTTCTGATCTGGATGCCTTTATTTCTTTAGCTTGCCCTAATTTCTCTGGCTAGGACTTCCAGTACCATATTGAATGGAGGTGGTAAGAGTGGGCATCCTTGCCTTGTTCCTGATCTTAGAAAATGCTTTCAATTTCTTTCTATTGAATATAATGTTAGCTGTTGGCTTGTCATATATGGCCTTTATTATGTTAAGATATGTTTCTTCTATGCCCCATCTATTAAGGGTTTTTATCATGAGAGGATGTTGTATTTTGTCATATGCTTTTTCTATTTCTCTTGAGATGCTCATGTGAATTATATTTTTACTTTTATTGATCTGCTGTATTATATTTATTCATTTAAGTGTGTTGAACCATTCTTTCATCTCAGGGACAAATCCCAGTTTATTTTGGTATATAATATTTTTAATGTGTTTTTGAATTCAGCTTGCTAATATTGAATTTTTTTTCATCTGTATCAATGATATTGGTCATTTTATTTCTTGTGATGTCCTTATTTGGTTGATATAGAGGCACTACTGAATTTGTAAAAGGATTTTGGAAGTATTACTTGCTTCTTTATATTCTGGAGGAGTTTGAGAAAGATTGAACCATGCTTCAGAACAAATGCACTTAATAAACATATCCAGAACATTCCAAACAACAGCAACAGAATACATATTCTTCTCAAGTAAGCATTATCCTTTGTATCCTATTATATATTATGTATTAGTTCTTTTTTAAATGTTTGGTAGAATTCTCCAGTGAAGCAGTCTAGTCCTGGAGTTCCCAGTGTTGGAATTTTTTGTTTCTGATAAGTGATTCAATTTCTTGTTATTAGTCTGTTGAGATTTTCTATTTCTCCTTTATTCAGTTTTGGTAGGTTGCATATTTCTAGAAATGTATCTATTTCTACAAGGTTATATAATTTTTGGCATGTAATCATTCATAATAGTCTCATGATTCTATTGTTTAGTATCATTTGTAATGTCTCCACTTTCATTTCTAATTGTATTTTAATCTCCTCCCCTTTCTTTCCTTAGTCTAGCTACAGGTTTCCCAATTAAAAAAACAAAATAATCTTTTCAAAGAACCAACTCTTAGTTTTATTGATTCTTTTTATTATTTTTTTTTAGTCTCTATTTCATTTATTTTCACTCTAAATTTTGTTATTTTCCTACTTTTACTAACTTGGGGCTTAATTTCTTCTCTTTCTTCCTCTTTGTCCATTCTTCCTTCTTTTTTTTATTCTTTCTTCTTCTTGTTCCTTGAGGTGTATTTACGTTGTTTGAGATCTTCCTAATTCTTATTATAAGCATTTTCTGTTATAAAATTTCCTCTCAGAACTGCTATTTCTGTATCCCATAGTGTTTGATATGTTATATTTTCATTTTCATTTGTTTCAAGGTAACTTTATTTTTTATTTTTTATTTTTTCTTCAACCTATTGGTTGTTTAGAAGTGTTTGTTGTTAGTTTCAACATATCTGTAGATCTTCTCACTTTCATGTGGTTTCAGACCATTGTGTTCAAAAAAGATAGTTTGTATGATTTCAGTCTTCTTAAGTTTGCTAAAATTTCTTTGTATTCCATTATATGATTTATCACTAAGAATGTCCCATGCTTACTTGAGAAGACTATGTATTCTGTTGCTGTTGTTTGGAATGTTCTGGATATGTTTATTAAGTGCATTTGTTCTGAAGCATGGTTCAACTCCAATGTTGTCATGTTAACTTTCTGTCTGGCTAATCTATCCACTGCTGATTGTAGGGTATTGAAATCCACTAATATTATTGTATCATTGAATATTTCTTCTTTAAAATCCAGTAGTACTTGCTTAATATGTTTTAGTTCTTGTGTGTTGAGAGAATGTATATTTATGATTATTACATCTTCTTGATGTATTGGCCACTTTATCAGTATATAATGATCATTGTATCCTGTAATACTTTTTAGCTTGAAATGTATTTTGTCTGATAAGTATGCTTATACCTGCCATCCCTTGGTTCCCACTTACTTGAAATATTGTCTTCCATTCTCTCATGCTGAACCTATGAATGCCTTTAGAACTAACATGAGTCTGCTGTCGGCAATCTACAGTTGGCTGTTACTTTTTAATCCATATTAGCCACTCTGTGTCTTTGAATTGGTGAGTTTAGTTCATTTGCATTTTACAGTGATAATTGATAGGAAGAATTTAATCTTGCCATTTTATCTCTTGGTTTCTGGTTATTTTGTCTCTACATTGTTTTCCCTCCTACTTCTACCTTTGTAAGCTGGTGGTTTTCATGGTGATTTTCTCAGTCTCCTTTTTTTATGTTTTCTGTCTCTGTTCTAAGTATTTGCATTGTGATTAGTATGAGGCATAAATAAAACACCTCCTAGATTAAGTAGTACTTGAAAACATAAATAGTACATTTTCAGCTGATAGCAATTTACATTTATTTGTCTATAAAGAATCCTATTTTTTAACTCCTTTTATATTTTTGATATCACTAATTATCTTTTCATGCTTTGATTTTGTTAAGAAGTTGTAGTAGCTATAGTTATACTTAATATTCTTTTCCTTTAACATTTATGCAGTTGTTAAGGGTTTAATATACTTTAATATAATTGAGTCCCTTCTGCTTTTTTGTGTTTCTTCAGAATTTTTTCTTGTTTTTTATCATGACTTGTAATTTGGTTGAAAACTAAATTTATGGACTGGATGTTTGTGCCCCTCCCCATTCATATGATAAAATCCTAACTCCCAGTGTGATGGTATTAGGAAGAGCCATGTGATCTGTGGGAGGGGAGTAAGTCAGAAGAGTAGAACTCTCATGAATAGAATCAGTGCCCTTATAAAACAGACCCTCGGGGGATTTCTTGCTCTTTTCAACATGTGAGAATAGAATGAGAAGTCAGCCATTTGCAAACAGGAAAAGGGTTTTCACCATAAGCCAATCATGTTGGTATCATGATCTTAGACTTCAGAATCCAATGAGAAATAAGTTTCTGCTTTTGATTAAACAACATATATTGCAGAGTTTTGTTTTAGTGGTTCAAACTGACTAAACCTTAAACATGATGTATAATACTAATTGAGATAGTGTGAGGTTTAATGTTAATCTAGCTAAGGTTGTCCTGTATTTATGTTTTCTATGGCTATAAATGCCAGAGTCTTCAAATTCCTCTAGTGTCCTTGTTTTTGTCTCATTTGTTGACTATGACTTCTATAACTACTTTTCTTCAGAAAGTCTGCATCTTACAGCAATTTTAGCTATAATGCACTGTTAGTATTTGAACCCTACTGGTATAGCAACAAATTACAGGAGAGAGAAACCTTCTAAAACTTTATGATGCAATCTCAGTCCTTTGTCACTGAGGCTGTGACTTTTACACAAATTTCTTAGCTTCTTTCTGCCCCTTAAGTAAGACAAAAAAGCTAGAGTGGACTGAAGTGTAAGTCCCAGAGATGGTGTAAGTTTCTAGTAAAGTCTTATCCATGGAGAATGAGCTTTTAAGAAGAATGCTCTGCATATATTTCTCTAGGATTCTTCTCCTTAGACAGAAATCAAAGGAGATCACTCTTGGATCTTCACCATTAGAACGTAATAGATTTCCTGAAGGTAAAATCCATGACAGTGTGGGGTCTACCCAAGGCTGTGATCTTATTAATTTCTTACATGATGTTAGCCTATACTCAAACACAAGAAATTTATTGAACTTACTACTTAACTGTTCTTATCAGTTTATCTCTACAGTGGTGTCTGCCCTGGCTAAACTGATTTTGGCTATGACTCTAGGCTGACTATTTATTTATTTCAGGATTGTTGTTTAGCTTGCAGCCTTGTTTTCTTGCCCTGGCTATATAAAAAACACTGATTACCAGTTTGCTTAGCTGTCCTTGTGGTAAAGATTGGAATGGTAATTTCCAAAATCTTTAAAAGTTAGAGTTGAAATAGATAACCTGCCAATTCTATTTTAAGAATTTTCCTTTAATTCTTACCTAATTTTTAAATGAAAAATATGAGTTAATCATTACCAAACGATTTTTATCATTTGAAATAATTATGTAATATTTCCTTTAATGCTTCTTATAATGAATTACACTGATTTTTCTGATTTTAAAAATGCATCTTTGCGTTATTTTTTTTTAAGATTTTATTTATTTATTTGACAGAGAGAAATCACAAGTAGACGGAGAGGCAGGCAGAGAGAGAGGAAGGGAAGCAGGCTCCCTGCTGAGCAGAGAGCCCCATACGGGACTTGATCCCAGGACCCTGAGATCATGACCTGAGCCGAAGGCAGTGGCTTAACCCACTGAGCCACCCAGGCGCCCCTCTTTGCATTATTTTTATGAAACTTACACAATTATGATAAATTTTGTTTAGTAATTGTTTAGTCATCTAATATTTAAAATTATTTCTTCTATGTTCTTTAGTAAAAGGGTCTGTGATTTTCCTATTTTTCTATATAAAACGTCTGTTTCAAATATAAGAAGACTGCTTAGATTATTTTTAACACTTAATAACTCTGGAAGGAAACACTTTCCTCTTTGCTCTGTGTATAAAGAATAGCACTGTCTGTTAGGGCAGCCATCTAAGCCTCTAACTGGCCATGTGACTTGGGACAAATTCTTAATGCTTACTGTTCTCAAAGGTAAAAGAGGAGGGATAATATAAATATCTACCAATAGGCTTATTGTGAGGATTAAATAAAAATATCCCTGTAAATACTTAGTATGGGGCTTGCATATATAGAACATCACACTGTAATTGTTAGACATTACTAAAATTAATAACAATCTATTTCAGGCCATTAGACAGGGCTCCTAACCCTGTTATATCACTACCAGGACTTTTTTATGTGACTAAATGAAACAAATATCTAAGTAACTTGCATAAAGGAAAATGATCATTTTGTTTTTACATCTTAACTGTGGAACATATAATTTGACAAATGGTAGGGACCCAATATATATGTGGGTTGCATAAGCATGAACAAAGCTATTTACGGATGTAATGTAATAATGTTAAAAGAATGGTTTTATTCAGGAATACCAAAGTTGTCCTTAATTTAAAAAAAACTGTTTAAGTGTAGATAATTCTTTTGAATTAATGCAACCTTATTACTTTTAAATCTTATATATCTTATATTGAGATTTATTTAACCTGCTACAAAGCATGGGGGAAGGTCTTTCAACACCAGAAATTTCAGTGGAAAATTGAGAATCTATTATTACTAATATAAGCTTTAAGGCTTTCATGAACACATTGAGGATATGCTTAATAGGAGGCAATTTATAAGACTTCTGTATCAATAAGGAATTATTGGAGAGAAATAATTGGAACATCTGGACTCTTTACATTATAGTATAATAAAAAAATAGCAAAGACTTCAGCCATTTGTTTTTATTCCTGTTTTCTATATGACATACTTCTCAAATGTGAAGCATGTGACATTTTTCTACCATTTCTATTACCAAATTTGGTAAGAGGCAATGGTTTCTGTTCACTATAACATATTAATATTAAAAGTCAATAAACTTTTGACATTTTAGCAAGCATTCCAGTGAATTTTGTTTTTAACAGATAAAGAAGTAGTACAGCACAGGAAGCCTCTGTATGTGTGTGTGTGTATGTGTGTGTGTGCGCGTGTGTTAAATATACTGAAAAATAAAGCTCTGTGAAAGCTTGAAACCTTTTTTAAACATGCTGCAAACTCACCATGATAGCCCACAGTCTTATCTTTAGCACAATAAACACTTAGTAAAATTTGATAGCAGCCAAAGAAACTGATTAAGGATAAAAATTCCTGTGTTTATAAATATTTTTAAGAATCCAGGAATTTCAAAGTCTTTGTATAAATTCATCCACCATCATAATGTTTGGAGTATGGGATGATTAAAAAATAATCAGGGGCGCCTGGGTGGCTCAGTGGGTTAAGCCTCTGCCTTTGGCTTAGGTCATGATCTCAGGGTCCTGGGATCAAGTCCTGCATCAGGCTTTCTGCTCGACGGGGAGCCTGCTTCCCTGTCTCTCTCTGTCTGCCTCTCTGCCTACTTGTGATCTCTCTCTCTCTCTCTGTCAAATAAATAAAATCTTAAAAAAAAAAAAAAAGTTTAAAAAAAATCAATGAAGAATCTGAAAATTCCAGAGATTTTAATAGAATTTCTAGCGATAATTTGCTAGAGAACCCTGTCAAAGAAGGGTTTTTTGTTGGTGGTGATGGTCGTTCTTGTTTAAATCATCATCCCCACCACCACCACCACCACCACCATCATCATCAGTGCTCTTGGGCCGATAGGCTTTGACAAAGGCAAGAACTATAAGGTATACTCACTTGGTAAGAAGCAATCCTTCAATATATTTTTTTGAAATATTTAAATTTGTAGTTTTTAGCAACATCAAAAAATATTCTAATATAGGAACTTTAAAAACAGTGATAATCGTTAGTAAAAAGGTGCTATAATTTTGTCATGTTTACTAATGTTAAATGTTACTTGAGTTTAAAAGCTGTTAGGACATACTTTTGAGTCATCTGTGTGTGGATAAACCTCTTAGCCTTTGACCTAATGTACCAGTTCTAGACTCTTTAAAATCAGCCATTTAGTTGAAACATGGTACCAGTTTAAATTTCCAGTATATGGTTACATTTCACTGTTCACCAGAGTTTGAGACTGGATTTATATGTACATGTATTTTTCTATCCATCACTCCTTTGATAGAAAAAATAAACTGCAGAGTGCAAACTGTGATATAAAACTAAGAATACCTTGGGGCACCTGGGTGGCTCAGTGGGTTAAGCTCTGCCTTCGGATCAGGTCATGATCTCAGGGTCCTGGAATCAAGCCCCACATCAGGCTCTCTGCTCAGCGGGGAGCCTGCTTCTCTCTCTCTCTCTCTCTCTCTCTCTCTCTGCCTCTCTGCCTATTTGTGATCTCTCTGTCAAGTAAATAAATAAATAATGAAAAAAAATTTCACGAAAGAACTAGGAATACCTTAAATATGGTTGCTGTTTAAAAGCTAAGCTTAAGTATTTCATTTTTCATGTATAAGAACCCATGAAGAAAGAAACAAAATTAACTCAAACCCTAGCAGTGAATCACAGCATGTAAAAACCTCTTCTAATATAATTTTATTGTTTTGGTTTTGGTTTTGGTTATATGATTACTGGTATATTATAAGTGATACCTTAAATAAACCAGTACTCTCTTATTGTAAAATTCTGGGTGGATATCTATAACTAAAGCACTACCCTTGGCTAAGTTGTTATCTGAAGCTAACTTTCTGTATAAAGGCTGGTTCTAATTTTCATAGTCATCTTCTAAAATGTGATCAAATTTTTAAACCTTAATTCAGTCATAACATTCACTTGTGTCCCTTCCATACATTTTTTGCTGTGATGCCTGTTCTGATAATCTGTCCACAAATGACAAAACATTAGTTATATTACAGAAATAATAACATGAAATGGAATGTGATGTATAAGCCAATTTAAAATAAGATTAAAAATGTGAATATTTGAAAGTATGTGTAATAAGCCCTATATACATAATACTCCATTTTAAACATTTTAAAATGATGACTTTCTATTGAAATTTTAAAGAGAAATAGCTGTATAATTCATCCATAAGAACGTGCTGATTGATTATAATCATAACAAAAGGGTTTGTAAATGATTACCAACAGAATATAGAAGTAGTTTATGAGGTCTCATAAAGTCTTCAAAATAACCCCTAAAATTTAATACCTTCAGTAATTTAATAAAAAAAAATCAATACAGTGTTTCTTGACATTTTATATAGAAAATACAGTGCAAAATCAAAGAAAAACTCTTCCTGTGGCTAGGAAAATGGATTGAGCCTTAAACCATAAGGTCATATTACACATAAAATATATAATGTTTCATTTCAGCTTTTTGAAATCACATTACATAACAGCAGACAACAGAGGAGCACCGTTTATTCTGAAGTTGTAAACCTGTAGAGACTATCTGATAAGTCTCAACATAAAATGTTACGGTGTGCTTTCAAGGCATTGTAACAGAATTTTTAATTCATGTTCTTCCGTATTGGCTGGTATGGATGCCAAATGGATACATCTCATTCACTGTTTCAAATACTCTGAATCATCCATTTTACAGCCATTTTAGAAAACTCTGTGTGTGTGTGTGTGTGTGTGTGTGAAGGAGATAAATAGACAAAGACAGAATTTAGAAGATTTTGTATTTTTTGTGTTACTACAAAACACATAGAATTTGATAAAACAAAGTTTTGGAAATTATAAAGTAAAAACATTGTAAGGTATATATATATTTTTTACTGTGACCAGTTGTTAAAAATGGAGATAAGGAGTATAAACAGAATGAAATGATTCCACACATAAATTGAAATGATAGGATCATAATCTCCCAATGTTCCCTGGGATAATGCACTTTGTTATTCAATATCACGAACTAAGAAAAGCCCAGTAGCAAAAGAAGTGGAAATAGGAATCAGGTGGGCTGACTGATGAAGTAGGTGGCTGATTTGCCTCTTCCCAATCATCACAACTTTCAAGAATCTAGAAATCACATTGCTTTATGCATACTGCGAATATATGTATAAATCAATCACTAAGACAATACAATGAAAAGAGGCAGGTCCACACAACATATTTGTTGTTTTAAATTTTATTTTGCACAGGAGTTATGCATATTTTTAATCACCATGCTTAAGTGTATCAATTTTTTTCTCAGAATAGTTGTCAAATGGTGAAATTTCCATTAAATAAAATCACCGCCCTTATTGGGAAATCAAGAGCCACAAAAGAAGTTATACGATGGCATTCAATATTACTAAAAATTATAATTTCTAGAGTAACTTGTTATTATCTTTTTCACTAAATTTTTAGTTTTAGAGGATAAAACACATTGTTATGCTGTTCATCTCAGATCCATGTATATTAGAATACATCAAATAGTTTCTTTTCCCTCTAAAAATAGGGTGTAGCTAATATTCAAATCATTTTGCATTCCTGATAAAGATTTTGGAAGAGATGACTAACAAGAGGATTATCTTTTATTCAGACCATTATTTAGGTATATGATTAACCACAGAGCATATATTATTTAAAATTTAGGAAGAATAAATTTCCATTTTCCATTTTATTTTAATTCCTTCCAAATATTTAAGAAACTTTAAATGAGCTGTAATTTTTGTCCCTACATAGAAATATCCAAACTAAAGATCTTGTTTTTTAGATGTATATAAGGCAAAACAAAAGTACAAAATTCAATGATACTATATCAATAGCCTCAAAAAATGAAGGAAAGAAATAAGATAATCTGTTAACTACATTATTTTTCATCTACTGTATGTTTTCCTTATGTTAGACACTTTCTTGGGCCTCTCCTTTAAAAAAATATATAACATGAAATTACATCAGTGTTTTTTCCAATTGCCTTCAAAAAAACAAATTTAGTATGTCAGATTTTCCAGGAGACAACCTTGAAATACAATGAGTACTTTCCTCTCAGGTTTCTTTATTTATTGATCTAAACATCAATACTTTTTTTTTTTTAAATGCTTTTGAATAGCTTTTTTGCTAAAATAGATCATTGCTTGTAAGATCTTCCCTAGCAGTATCAATGGAATTGTAAGAGTAAAGGAGAATGAGGCAGCACATATTTGCTTGAGTCACTCTGCTTCCTTGGGATCACAGGCCACTCTGGGAGCCTACTCTGGAGCCTTATTTATTAGGGAGCCTACTCTGGAGGCCTCCTTAGGTGGAGCCTACTCTGTAGCATAGTAAAAGAAAAGATCAACGATTATGGAATCCAGGTCCACATACATGTTTTGTGTCCTTGGGAAATTACCTATCTTTCTGATCTCATTTATGAAATGTGTAAAGAAATAGCAAACTTATTAGGTAGTTATAAGATGAAAATTAATACTATGGAATGGATCTTTGTGTTCCCCCTAAAGTCATATTTTGAAGCCTTCACCCCGATGTGATGGTATTAGGAAGTGGGGCCTTTGGAAAATAATTAGGTTTAGATGAAGTCATGATATTGGGGCTATGTAATGGGATTAGTGGCCTTATGAGAGGAAGGCATAGTGAAAATGACACAGCTATCTGCAAGCCAGGAACTGCTTGCACTTGCGACTAGAGGAGACTAGAGGATAGTTCTGGATGTTCCAGAACTATGGGAAATAAATGTCTATTGATTAAACCACCCAGTCTATTGTATTTTGTTATGTAATCTTGAGTTTACGAAAGCAACAAGGTAATGTTCGGAAAGGGTGATAAGACATAGAACCTCCTTTTCTTGAATTTTATGTTCAGGAAGAGAAAGTAAATTTGTTAAATTAAATCAGTAAAGTTAAAGGACTTCACTGAAACTTCTCTAGAAAGAATCATGATATCCACATTCTAGATCACTTATTCAGGTGGAAGAAACCCACTCTGTATTAGGAATTTTTTATTTGTGTCAAGATGTTTGTGGGAAACTCTCTGGGTCTAAAATAGGGTATAGTACCTTCATTCAAAATTTTCCATATGTAACACACCTGGAAGGTGTGTCTTTGACTTTTGTTTTTGGAAGGTGTATCTTTGACTTTTGTTTTTGGCCTATACTACTTGGAACTATAGCTGGGTTCTGAGCAAGATCAAATTCTTTGTAAATAGTTTATTTTATAGTTCTAACTATTGGTGAAAGAACATGGCACAGATTAAGATTTGAAAAATAAAAATTTGGGGATAATGTGTATTAGAAGAGTAGGCTTCTTTGGTTGATAATTGGCTGTTTGCTTTTCTACACAGTATAATTCAGCTTTTTATAAGATCCCAAATAGTTTATATTGTCTATCATCCCTGCCGTATGTTTAGATATAGTCTACAGTTGGCATGACAAAGTTAGCTCCTGGAAAATTAACAAGACAAAAAAAAAAAAAAAAGGTTAAATTCCAGGAGGTGTAAATTCCCAAAGAATATACAATGTATAATTGACCTGTTTCTTATACAAAAAAAGAAAGAAAATGCATAATAGATGTGAGAACAGTGCCTAGATTCAAGTCCCAGAATGCAACTAAAATCCTAGTATAAATGAATCAGTGCTGCCTTTAAACTTATCTATCGCCCAGGGAAAAGCCTCAGCCATGGGGAATGTGATTCAGTTACATTGATGCAATTGCAGACAGCACCTTTCTTATTCCCCTTTGAACCACATAGAATTTAAGGGCTGCTTTGAAGCTATAGATATTCAGAATGTGTAATTCTGAAGGTAAAAATGTGGGACAAATTGAGATTATAAGATTAATTATAAAATTACACTCTGTATTCCAAGTTTCTCATTGTATTGGATTACCACTTTTTGATAATGGGAAAGGTGATAATGAATGTGGAACAACACTACCTGCCACTCAGTAAATTGCTCTTACTGTTCCATCAACAACTAAATTACTAAAATAGTTCTCAGGAGGACAAGTGGAATGTGGTCACTTATCTTGGGAAGATAGTCTGTAAATATATGATAATTTAAAAATACCAACTTTTCAGGGGGAGGTATTGTCTCAAACACACACAAAGCAAAATAAATAAATAAATAAAATGACATTTCCTTTGAATTTAGTAACACTCTGGAAATAATGACCCTCGATTGGATAAAGCCTTGGAAAACACAGATTAGAAACCCAGATTAATCAGGACCATTTGCAAACATTTAAAGCTTGGGGAGTATGGGAATGTCTACAAATGTTTAATGGCGACTAGAGGCTTGCTATTTTATTTATATCTCAACCCATAAATGGTAATAACAAGTAGAATAATGGGTGGCTCTAGGTTCTTACCCTGAGCATATGGATACCTGTAGATTCATACCTTGAGCATTTTTGCAGCTACGGTTTCAGAGCGTCATTTGCACAAAGACAGTGGTGCTCCAAAGAAGCAAAAATAGTTGGAGAGATACTTCATAATTTTGCTGTGACTCTGTTAGCATATAAAATTAGTAAAAAAAAAAATCACTGAGTTCATAGAGTTGCATGTTCCAATAATTACAAAAACAGGAACAGTTTATTTCAGGTGGAAACAGCTTTTCCTCGAGGAAGATCTCTTCTTAAGTGTCCTTTAAAACACATTTGAAATTGAGAAGAGACTATTTGCAGCAGACATTTTACAGGGTTGCTTCGGCTTAGCTACACACACACACACACACACATGCACGGAAAAAAGAGGAAGGGAAAGAAAAGACAACTGCTTCCCTCAGAAAAACAAGCACTTTTTCCCCCTGGTGTCGTGTCTTTGGATATGTACCGCCTTGGAGAAATGTATAAATCATTTTTATACATGGAACTGCCTTAGAAAACTAGAGATTTTCGTACAAAGAAATCAGTTTGCTGAAAGAATACCCACATGCCATTGTTCTGAGTTATTATATATACACAAGAGGAACTTAAAAAGATCCCCAGGTTTACAGTTACTGATGTACACTAGCATAGTGGGCTTACAACTTCTCCAGGCCTGAGTTACACTTAGTATTACAAATAATATTTTAACAATGCTGAAAATACTGATACAAAACAGCTTTTAAGATGATATTTCCAAAAAATACCCCTCCTTTTAAAATTGAACTGTTGAACCCAGGTTTTCTTTTTGAATGTTTCAGCTTTAAAAAAGATTTTTTCAAGAAAATACTAGTGTTTAAAACATCTCTTAAAATGTCTATTAAATGACAGATTTTCTTAAATAGACTATATTTTTACAAAGCATAATTCAAAAGTCTATCTTTCAGGAAAACAAAACTATAAACTCCAAAAGTCCAAATCAAAAACATTATTTGTGATACATAGTTCTTCCATATCCTGGGAAAAAATCCTTGATTATTTGATCGTGCTAATTTATTTACAGACTTCAAAACTCTAGCAACACACACCAACATTCAGGACAAATGAAGCTGAATTCTACGATTAATAATCATAGTTTTTCTATCATTTCTTAAATATTGCCCAGCCCCAAATGTGTATCTGCATGAATATAATAGCATCTAAAGTAGAGTGGGAATTTTAGATAGCAGTCTCATTAAGCCAAGCAAATTTCTGTGTGTAGTGTCCACTTTTGACAGAATTACAAACACACAAAGAAAACATTTGGCAAATATTTGTCTTGACACACATGTGCCTTCCTTCAGAAAACCAAAATTTTAAAAGTAAAGCATTTCCATTAGGCTCTTGACCCTTACCAATTCTAATTCAAGTGTAAAAATGGAGCAAAGTTTAATTGTTAAAGCTGGGGGGAAATTTAATGGCTTTTCCCCAAAGGATAGAGCTTAAATCCATTTTGTATTAAGAGATGCATTTCATTCACAGCTTTAATTTAAGTAGATTATTCAGATGCCGTGCTAAAACTGCTATCTCAATTTCCCTTTATTTGTTTCATTTGTACATGCCGATGGATTCTGTCTGTTAGAGAATGCAAGGGAAACAAATCATGCAGTAGGTATGACAATTTCAATTTGCAGGGACGATGCCTAATGTGGATAAAGTAACGAGCTTTTATCACTGTATAAGAAAATTGCAGTCCTGATTCTTACTATTTTAAAACTATTTAGTTAGTTCTACAGCTGCATACAGTTCTGTTATTAATTAAACATAAGGAAATTATTTAGATTCATTGATCTATCTTGTGTGTACTTATGTATAAAATATATTAGGCCTTGTTTGTTAAAGAGAAATCTTTCCTGTGGAATGAGTTCTGAGCATTTCTGTGAGATTTATTTCTAAGACCGAACTGCCAAAGTTCACATATATTTGCTTTTTCTTCTAAATCTAGATGACTGAGTTGTCAGAATCATGTATACTGGGCTACCAAGAAACTGACTTTCTGTTCCTCAACTCCTCATGTAGAACAACTGATATATAGTGAGAGAAATTGGACATACATAAAAATAAGTGAAAATGTTAAAAATACAAGGAAAGTGAAAAAAAAACAGTTTTCTTAGAATGACCTATCCTTCAGATTAAAAAAAAAAATGCTGATATTGCCATGAGAGTGACTCAGAATATAACATGTCATGCTTTATGCATCATTTGACAAAACTCACCCAACTTTACCACTTCAATGTGTTATGTCCTACTACTTCAACATCCATAGCAAAATGGAAAGCAAAATTTTTCAAAGATCAGAGCTGTCATTCTCTATTTGGATAGCAATTACTCAGTCTGAAATCCTTTGTGAACCAGTGTGAACTAAACATTTAGAGGATAAAAGAAATATCCATTTTCCCCTTAATAGTATGGCAAGATAAGCTTGAATGTATGTAATAGAGAGACAGATGCACCTCTAGGTTACATGCAAGCAAGCTTCATTCTTCAAATAAATACACATCAAATATAAGACTTTCAAACCCTTCTTTTTCTTCTCCTTCTATTAACTATGTAATTTAAAATTCTTTACAGTTCCTTTATCTATTTATTCCTCACGTCTATTTTCACAGTAACACCATTAAGTGAACAGAGTGCTATTTGATATTACCTTCTGAAATTTCAATGCATATCAGTGACTGATAAAGATAAATAAACTATGGTCTATATAAACCAACAAGATGGTCCCATTTATTATACACATATATAATGAAGTCTTCAAGGCTATCCAACCTAATTCAATTAACATGCCTGAACCCTCATTCTAAAAACAAACAAAAAAAAAGTGCACAATTTGTTTATAACTAAAAAAGTAGTAAGGATATGACAATTTAAACATGAGCTATGCACGAGAAACACTAACCATCCTTATCCTACTGAGAGACAGGAATAGGGTGATTTAATTATCCATCCTGCTGGCCTAGAGTTTGCAGTTCAGTGGTGTGTAAATTGTGGTGAAGAAAAACATTCTTTCTGCTGTACATGTGTAAAGAGATTGGCCCTCTTGGTGGCTGTCCAAACCGTCCTGTAAAAGTTGAATGCTGTCGGGTCACAGCAGCTTGGTCCTTTGGTTTCTCTGAGAACATGGAGGGGCCTTCCATCTTAACTGTTGGCCTCAGAGAGTTCTGCCCTACCGTAGCCCGTAAATTCTGGGTGACCTCTGATGTGAGGGTTTCATAAGTTCCTCTGGAGTGTTTTATAACTTCCACTAGTTCCCTGTCCTTCAGGAAATTACTTAAACAGAGACTTGATAGTTGACAGGTCTTACTTTTGTAGGGGCTTGTCTGATCAGCTGCTGAGTATCTAAAACGGTCCTCGGTGGGAGTATGCATTGCTTTTCTGTCTCTTGTGCTGAGACTTTGGCTCACAATTCGATTTCGATATGTAGGCTACAGTAAAGACACAGAAAGGAAAAGATGTCAAAAAAAAATCCATTCTTAGCATACATAAAATACAGAGTGGTGTTTTCACATTTATGTGCAAACCCCTAAATTTTCAACAAGGCTGAAAAAAAACCCGATAATTTGTGAGATTAAATTTTCCAGGGCAGTACTATTACAAATAGTGGTTAAATGGATAATTTACTATAAAAGATATTTTTTAAATAGATTTTTTTTTCAGAGAAGTTTCTGTTTTACAGCAAAGTTGAGAGGAAAGTACAAAAATTTCTCTTGAACCATCTGCCCCACACATTCATAACCTCCTGCCATTATCAACATCATTCACCAGAATGGTACTTTTTTTTGACCAGTGATTAACCTACATTGACATAATTAGAGTCCACAGTTTACCTTAGTCTTCACTCTCTGAGCTGTATCTTCTTTGGATTTGAACAAGTTCCTATGAAACTTCTCTATTATTATAATGTCATACAGAATATTTTCACTGCCCTAAAAATCCTATGTGCTCTACCTAATAATCTCTCCCCATCTCCTATGATCCTTAGTAACCACTGATATTTTTATTGTCTCCAAAATTTTGCCTTTCTCATAACATTGTACAGTTGGAATAATATAGTATTTATGTAGTCTTTTCCTATTGCCTTAGTTGACTAAGCAATATACATCTAAGATTCCTTCATGTCTGCCCATAGCTTAATAGTGTATTTCTTTTTATTTATTTATTTTTCTTTTAGTGTTCAACTAAAAGACATTTTGAAATTTGTTTATCTAGTTTTCTTAATTTGAATTCTATAGTTTTATCTGCGAGTACAGATTATTTAGCTAAGTAATACACATCTGTACATGATGCCATTAATTTTTTGTTGGATTTAAAATACTTTATTTACTTAAGCACATGCTAAGAGACTTTTAGAATTACCAATATCATGATTTGTGTCAGCAAAATGGTCACCTAGAAATTTAAGGAACTAAAGACAAAGTCACTACAATGACCTAAGGAGAACCAGAGAACACTTAGAAAAATTGCAGCAAGTGTTTAATTTAGATTTTTGGTTATAGTTTGTTAATCAGGAAAAATAAAGTCCAAGAGTATACAATATCTTCTTTCTCACAAGAAGTTTATACTCTAATGAGAGAAACAAGCTCAATGAATCATGCTACAAAGAAAGCAAAGACTTACTGACCTCTACCTCTCAAACTAATAATAAAAAGGAAAAAAATAAAATATTTTCAAACATTAAAAAAAAAAAAGAAAGCAGAGATTACATGTTGGCACCAGAACTCCTCTTGAAGAGAGCCCTGTCTTGGTTTGAAAAATACAGAGATAGAAACTGACAAGTTGGCTTAATTCTCTAGAGGCAAAATTGAAAGATTTACTGTTGCTGCAAAGAAGGAGGAAAGAGAAGAGTATAGAGTAAATGCTAGTCAACTGATACAAAATGTGCTGAAGGAGCCAATGAAAATTTCTGCATACTTGACATCTAGACAGTCTTTTTACATACCTATCATTTCATTATTCCCTAGAAGAACATTTCTCCAAAAGTGATCTCTATTTTAGGCCCCAATTTACTTACCCAGTCATCATCACTTTGATTAATTAATTTATTTCACATAGAACCTAACAAACTTGATTTTGACTCTGAAACCTATTTCCCAAATATCCTTTTTCTCAGTAAATGGCACCATTATCAGGCCAACCCCTGGAGATTATCTTTGCTTTTTTTCTTTTCCTCATGTTCCTTTAAATCAAGTTCTTACTGATGTACTGCAAAAATGCAGCCTCTAGTTACCTACTTTTCTTATATACACCCTATCTACCTGACCCAGTTTGCTGGCACATATTAGGCATTTAAGAACCACAGAAAAGGTTTGTCTGCTTGAAATAATACTACTTGATATTTATTGAATGTATATTATATGCCAAACATTCTTCTAATACTCTTACATATTTAATTTTCACAAGAGTCTTTTAAGATAGCTTCTATTCCTATTACAGGAATACCTTGGAGATATTGCAGGTTCAATTCCAAACCACCACAATAAAGCTAATATCACAATAAAGCAAGTCAAAGGATTTTTTTTGGTTTCCCAGGACATACAAAAAATTATGTGACACTATACTGTAGTCTGTTAAATGTGCAATAGTGTTATGCCAAACAAACAAACTAAAAACAATGTACATGTCTTCATTGAAAATATCTTATTGCTAAAAATGCTAGCCATCAACCGAGCTTTCCAGGAGTTGAATTCCCCCACCCCGCCCCCCAGGGGAAGTTCTTGTCCTGATGTTGCTGGCTGCTGACTTGTGAGCATCCTGATGTTGCTGGCTGCTGACTTGTGAGCATAGTGGTTGTTGAAGGTTGGGGTGTCTGTGGCAATTTCTTAAAATAAGACAAAGAAGTTTGTTGTCTTGATAGACTCTTCCTCTCACAAATAACTTCTCTCTAGCATGTAATATTGTTTGATTGCATTTTACCCACAGTCAAACTTGTTTCAAAATTGAAGTCAACCCTCTAAAATCCTGCTTTTGCTTTGCCAGCTAAGTTTACGTAATATTATAAATTATAAATATAATAATATAATTTATATTATTATAAAATTATAAATGCTGTCATTGTAATAATTTCACAGCATCTTCACCAGACGTAGGTTTCATCTCAAAAAAGTTTTTTTACTCATCCATAAGAAGCAACTCTTTATAAAGTTTTATCATAAGATTTCAGCATTTCCGTCACATTCCTGTCTCCAGTTCTTATTTTAGTTCTCTTACTATTTCTACCACATCTGCATTTACTTTCCCCACTGAAGTCTTGAAGCCCTAATTCATACTTAAGGGTTAGAGTCAACTTCTTCCAAATTCCTGATAATGTTGATTTTTTAAACCCTTTTCATGAATCATGAATATCCTTAATGACATTTGGAATGGTGAATCCCTTCCAGAAGGTTTCCAGCTGAGTTTGTCCAGATCTATGAGATGCATCACTCTCGATAGCAGCAGTTATAGATTTACAAGATGTATCCCTTAAATAATAAGGCTTGAAAGTTGAAATGACTTCTTGATCCATGGATGTTGTGTTGGCATGCATAAAAGCCTCAATCCCACTGTATATTTCAACAAAGCTCTTGAATTATCAGTTGTATTGTCAATGAAGACTAATATTTCAAAAAGAATCTTTTATCTGACAGTAGATATCAACAGTAGGCTTAAAATATTCACAAAGCCATGCTATAAACAGATGTACTGTCATCCCAGCTTTGTTCCATTTTTAGAGCATAGGCAGAATAGATATTGTATGTTTTAAGGGCCCTAGGATTTTTAGATTGGCTTCAATTTAAAGTGACCAGCTGCATTAGCCTCTAACAAGAGAGTCAGTCTGTCCTTTGAAGCCAGGCACTGACTTCTCCTCTCTAGCTATGGAAGTCCTAGATGGCAACTTCTTTCAACAGAAGAACTATATTTTCACTACACTGAAAATCTGTTGTTTGGTGTAGCTACCTTCGTTAATTATCTTAGCTAGAACTTTTGGATAACTTGCTGGCACTTCTAAGTCAGCACTTGTTGCTTCACCTTGCCATTTGATGATACAGACATGGTTTCTTTCCTTAAACTTCATGAATCAGTCTCTGATAATATCATATTTTTCTTCAGTTTCCTCATTTCTCAGCCTTCATAGAATTCAACAAACTTGGGGCCTTTCTGGAGATTAGGTTTTGGCTTAAGGGAATATTGTAGCTGGTTTGATCTTCTATTCAGATCACTAAAACTTTCTCCATCTAAGCAATAAGTATATTTCACTTTGTGATGTGTTCCCTGGTATAGCACTTTTAATTTCCTTCAATCACTTTTCTTTGACATTATAGTTTGGCTGTTTGGCACAAGAGACCAAGCTGTCAGCCTACCTAGGCTTTCAACATGTCTTCCTCACTAAGCTTAGTCATTTCTGGCTTTTGGTTTCAAGGTGACAGATGTACAACACTTTACCTTGACCACTTAGAGGTAATTGTAGTGTTATTGTCATAATTTCAATATTCTTGTGCCAGGGACTAGGGAGGCTCAGGAGAGGGAAAGAATTGAGGAGTGGCTGGTTGGTGGAACAGTCAGAATACACACCACATTTATAAATTATTTGCCATCTTATATAATTTCAGTTTGTGGCACCATAAACAATTACAGTACTGATCAGTGAGCACCATAACAAATATAAAAAAATGAATATTTTGAAATATTGTGAGAACTACAAAAATATGACACAAAGATACAGAATGAGCAAATGCCATTAGAAAAATGGTGCCCATAGTCTTACTTGATGCAGGATTGCCACAAACCTTTAATTTGTAAAAAAAAAAAAAAAAAAAAAAAAAAAGTATACATGAAGTGTAATAAAACAAGGCATGGCTGTATATTGACAGAAAGATGGAAGCACAATGAATTTGTATATTACAGATAGTGTGGGATAGACAGGTCACTTGATTTAATACCAGTTAGTGGCCTCGCAGTATTCCCATGTGAATATTTCTAAAATGCACCACGTTTTAGAAAATACATACAGACAATACTATAAATTCATGCTTGAAGATTATCATTACTAAGATGAACCTCCCCAATTTTATTTAAAACTAAGGCATATTAGGAGATATCTTTAGGGTGTCCTTAAACACAGCGATTTCAAGTTGAGATATTTTGCTAAACATGTCTTTTCTCTTTTAATATTGTCTTTATGTCTGTAGTAGAATGCTATTTTTTACCTTTAATTTTTGTCTTTTATTTTGATTCTGGTATAGTTAATACATAGGATTATTATATTAGTTGATGGTATGCAATATAAGGATTCAGAAATTCCATAGGTTAGGCAGTGTTAATCAAGGTATGTATACTGTTATTCTACTTTATCTACTTCACCCATCCCCCTTACTCCTGTCAGAAAACCATCTGTTAGTATCTTACATTTAAAAGTCTAGGTTTTTTTGGCTTGTGTGTCTTTTTCCTTTGTTTTGTTTCTTAAATTCCACATAAGAGTGAGATCATATGATATTTGTCTTTCTCTGTCTGGCTTATTATACTTATCGACTCTTGAAATCCATCCATGTGGTTGCAAATGGCAGGATTTAATTCCTTCTTATGGTTGAATAAATTCCATTGTGTATATTTTTTATATATATATATATATTCTATAGATATATGTATAGATAGATGTATGTATAGATATATGTGCATGCATTTGTGTGTGTATACTATATCTTCTTTATCCATTTATCTGTGAATTCACGCGGTTGCTTCTATAATTTGGCTATTGTAAATAATGCTGCAATAAACATAGGGGTGTATATATCACTTCAAATAAGCATTTAAAAATTTTTTTTGCAAATAGTAGTCCAATTACTGGATCACAGGGCAATTCTATTTTAAAATTTTTAAGGAACCTCCATACTGTCTTCCACAGTGGCTGCACCAGTTTTCATTCCCACCAATAATACAAGGTGGTTCCTTTTTCTCCACATCTTCATAAACACTTGAAATTTCTTTTTTTTTTTTTTAATTTTGCTATTCTGATAGGTGTAAGGTGATATCTCATTGTAGTTTTGATTTGCATTTCCCCAGTGTTAAGCATCTTTTTCATATGTTGGACAATTGTATGTCTTATTTAGAGAAATGTCTGTCATGTATTCTCCCCATTTTTTATTTGGATTGTTTGTCTTTTGGATGTTGAGTTGTAGAAAATCTTTATATATTTTAGATAATGATCCTTTACTGGATATGTCATTTGCAAATATCTTCTCTCATGCAGTAGGTTGTCTTTTAGTTTTGTTGGTTGTTTCCTTCCACTGTGCAGCTTTTTTTAATTTTAGGTAGTCCCAACAGTTTATTTTTGCTTTTGTTTCTCTTGGCTAAGAAGTCATATATAGAAAGTTACCATTACAGCAAATAAGCAGCAAAATTACTGCCTCTGCGCTCTTTCAGAGTTTTTATGGTTTTAGGTGTCACATCTAGATCTTCAATCCACTTTGAGTTTATTTTTGTGCATAGCAAAGGATAGTGGCCCAGTTTCATTCTTTTATATATGGCTGTCCACCATTTGTTGAAGAGACTGTCTTTTTCACATTGCATATGCTTACTTCCTGTGTCAGATTAACTGACCATATAATCATGGTTTATTTCAGCATTTTCTATTCTGTTCTATTGATCTTTGTGTCTGTTTTTGTTCCAGTACTATATTGTCTTCAATATTACAGCTTTGTAGTATAACTTGATGTCTAGAATTGTGATACCTCCAACTTTGTTTTTCTTTCTCAAGGTTGCTTTGGATATTTGGGGTCTTTTGCAGTTTCATACAAATCTTAGGATTATTTGTTCTACTTCTGTGAAAAATGTTGTTGGTATTTTCATAGGGATCACATTAAATCTGTAGACTGTGTTGGGTAGATTAACAGTTTTTGTTCTTCCAATCCATGAGCATAGACTGTCTTTCCATTTATCTGTGTCATCTTCAATTTCTTTCATCAGTGTTTTATACTTTTTAGAGTACAGGTATTTCACCTCCTTGGTTAAGTTTTTTCCTAGCTATTGTGTTATTTTTGGTGCAATTGTAAATGGGATTGTTTTCTGAATTTCTTTCTGCTCCTTCATTATTAGTGTAAAGAAATGAAACAGATTTCTGTACAATGATTTTGTATCCTGCAGACAAACTGAACTCATTTTTCTGTTCTAATAGTTTTTTTTGTGGAGTCTTAATATAGAGTATATTATAGAATATCACATCATCTGCAAATAGTGAAAGTTTTACTTCTTCCTTACAGATTCAGATGCCTGTTATTTCTTTTTGTTGTCTGACTGCTGCAGCCAGGATTTCCAGTACTATGTTGCATACTGGTAATGCATACCAGTAACATTCTTGCCTTTTTCCTGACCTTAGAGGAAAAGCTTTCAGTCCCCCCCCACCCCATTGAGTATGATGCTAGCTGTAGTTTTTTTCATATATGGCCTTTATTATGTTGAGATATGTTCCTGTAAATCTACTTTGGTGAGGGTTTTTTTTTTTTTATCATAAATGTATGTTGTACTTTGTCAAATGTTTTTCTGCATCTATTGAAATGATCAAATGATCATATGGTTTTTCTCATAATTAATGTGATGTATCACACTGATTAATTTACAAATGGTTAACCACACTTGCAACCCAGGAATAAATACCACTAGATCATGGTGAATGATTTTTTTTAATATTGTATTTGGTTTGAAAATATTTTTTTGAGGATTTTTGCTTCTATGCTCATGAGAGATAATGATCTATGGTTCTTTTTTTTTTTTTTTTTTTTTTTTGGTGTTTTTATCTGGTTTTGGTATCAATGTAATGATGCCAGCCTCATAGAATGAATTTAGGCAATTTTCTCCCCCCCCCCTTTTTTTTTGAAAAATTTGAGCAGAATAGGTATTATCTCTTCTTTTAATATTTGGTAGAATTTGCCTGTGAAGCTGTCTTCTGGACTTTTGCTTATTGAGATTTTTATTTTTTTCTTTTTTTGATTACTGATTCAACTTCATTGCTGGTAATCAATCTGTTAAATTTTTTATTTCTTCCTGCTTCAGTTTTTGTAGGTTATATGTTTCTAGGAATTTATCCATATCTTCTGGTTTGCTCATTTTGTTGGCATATAATTTTTCATAATATTCTCTTACAATCCTTTATATTTTTGTGGTATTGGTTATTACTTCTCCTCCTCCATTTCCAATTTTGCTTGAGCTTCCTCTCTCTCTTTCTTCCTCCCTTTCTCTCTCTCTCTCTCTCTCCCTCTCAATGAGTCTGGTTAGGGGTTTATCAATTTTGTAGATTTCTTCAAAGAAACAGATCCTGGTTTCATCAATCTGCTCTTTTTATTGTTTGGATTTTGCTTTTAGTCTCTATGTCATTTATTTATATTTTTATTATTTCCTTCTTCAGGTTTAGGGTTTCCTTGTTTTTCTTTTTCAGGCTACTTTGCATGTAAGGTTAGATTGTTTACTTGAGATATTTCATGCTTCTTGAGGTAGGTCTGTATTGCTATTAACTTTCTTCTTAGAACAGCTTTTGCTGCATCCCAAAGATTTTGGACCCGTGTATTTTCATTTTCATTTGTCTCTATGTATTTTCTCTTAAATTCCTCTTTGATTCCTTAGTTGACCCACTAATTGTTTAGTACCATGTTATTTAACCACCATGTTTTCCTGATCTTTCCAGATTTTTTCTTGTGGTCAATTTCTAGTTTCTTGTGGTCAGAAAAGATGCATAGTGTGACTTTGAACTTCTTAAATTTGTTGAGACCTGTTCTGTGGCCAAATATATTATGTATTCTGGAGAATAGTCCATGTACATTGGAAAAGTTTGTTTATTCTGCTGTTTTAGTATGGAATATTCTGGATATATCTGTTAATCCATATACATTCAAAGTAATTATTGATAGGTATGTTTTTATTGCTTTTTGTTACTTGTTTTGTGGTTTTTGTAGTTTTTCTCTGTTCTTCTGTTTTCTTGCTCTCTTTCTCACCATAAGTTGGCTTTCTTTAGTGATATACTCAGATTCCTTTCTCTTTGCTTTTTGCATATCTATTAGTACATTTTGATTTGTGGTTACCGTTAGGTTTGTATATAACATCTGTGTATAACTGTCTGTACTAAGTTGATGATCAGTTAAATTTGAGCCCATTCTTTACCCCTCTCCCCACCATGTTTTAAGTATATATTACTATACTTTACATCCTTTAATTTTGTGAGTCCCTTACCTGGTTTTTCTGGATATAATTATTTTTACTGCTTTTATGTTTCCTGCTTTTCTTACTCTTCTGTAAGATCTTTCCTTTCCATTCAACACATTCCCTTTAACACTTCTTGTAGGGCTGGTTTAGTGGTCATGAATTTCTTTAACTTTTGTTTGTCTGAGAAATTCTTTACCTCACCTTCTATTCTGAATGATACCCTTGCTGGAAGAAGTATTCTTGGCTGCAGATCTATCTTTCTTTCTTTCTTTCTTTCCATCCTTCCTTCCTTTCAGCACTCTGCATGTATCGTGCAAAGTTTCTGCTGAGATATCAGTATCCTTATGAAATTCCCCTTGTATATAACTATCTTCTTTCTTCTTGCTGATTTAATTTTTTTTCTCTTAATCACCGCTTTTTTTTTTTCCATTTTAATTACTATGTGTCTTGGTGTGGCCCTCCTTGGGGTGGTTTTGTTGCGGGCTCTCTGTACATCCTAGATCTGGAGATCTGTTTCCTTCCCCAGGTTAGGGCAGATTTCAGCTATTATTTCCTCAAATAAATATTCTGCCCTCTTTTCTCTCTTTTATTCTGGGATCCCTGTAATGCAAATGTTATTACAATTGATGGAATCACTAAGTTCTCTGTCTATTTTCATTTTCCATATATATATACATATATATATATTGAAATATATATATATTTCAATATATATATATGTGTATATATATATATATATATATTTAGCCTAACCTCCTCGGCCTGGCTACTTTCTATTATTCTGGACTCCAGGTCACTGATTCATTCTTCCACTTCTTCTACTCTGCTATTTATTCCACCTAGTGTATTTTTAATTTTGTTATTTTGTTCCTCATCTCTGATTGGTTAATTTTTATCTTTGTGAAGAGTTTCACTGATGTCCTCCACCCTTTCCTCAAGTCCAGTGAGTATCTTTATGATTGTTAATTTCTTTATCAGACACTCTACCTATCTCTGTTTTGCTTAGGTCTCTTGTGGTTTTGTCTTACTTGATTTGAGACATATTCCTTTCTCTCCTTATTATATCTAAGTCTATGTAACTCTTCCTGTGTATTAGCAAAGTCAGCTATAGCTCCTATTCTTGAAATTAGTCTCCTTATGAAGAAGAAATCCTATAGTACCCTGCAATGCAGTGTCCCATTTACCTGAACTTGGCATTTCAGGAGTGACTCATATGTAATGCATGTGCCCTGCTATTGTGGCTAAGCCACATTTTCCTTCAGTACAGTTGTCTGCAATGGCTCATTTCTTGTTATGGGTAGTGTTTGGTCCCTGTGTTAATGGACTAGTCTGGGGCTGCCTTGGGTTTGAGTTGAGTCAGACCAGATGTTTGCCACAGTGGAATAGCATTAAACTACAGAGTATTTTCCCCATATTGTCCCCAAGAAGCTTTCATTGTTGAGCAGGGCTTATAATCAGATCAGTTTTCTGCCATAGACCTCTGCTGGGGCCACCAACTGCTTGTGTATGTGATTCTCTCTCCCTTTCCCCATGGGAGGGGTCACTTTGGAGCGGTCCTGGCTCACACTGGGGCTATTTACATATAGCCAAGCTTCTGGCTCCCATATGAATGGAATCCTGCCAAGAGCTATTGGAGCGGGTGGATCCTTAAAGTGCTTGTAGGAGAGGTGCCCAGTGGGACTGGGCAATGGACCGGCCTGGGTGAATCAGCAAAACATGTGTGTGCACTGGGTTCACAATTTTACAAAGTGAGCACCGATCTTCCCAAATGGGACCTGGGGCTGCCTTCACCACAACTGAGACCCACAAAGCATGTGGGTGGACATGCAGTGGTGTTAAGTTATGTGCTGGTCTTCTGGGGGGACAGACCAGCAGTGCTGGGACTGAGGCAATCCTGGCTCAAGGGGGAGATCCCCAAAACCTGGGGGCAAGGACATGGCATAAGCAAGTTGGGTAGTAAATGTTAATGATGTGCCTGTTCCCACAGATGGCCATGTGTTTAACCTGGAACACAGGGAAGGGGAATGGCACTTCCAACTCCTTTGCTCCTGGAGGAGTCTCCTAGTTATCTCTGTCCCTCTGGAGCATACACTGATATTAGTAAATAGTTCTCCCTCCTCCATGTCCCTGGTGCTGTACCAGATGCTGTTTCTATCTTGTATCTTTGAGGACTATTGGTTGTGGTGTCTATTCAAGGAAGGGGACTCAGTTTCCTATGGACTTCCAGGTTCTTCCAGAACTGTGCCTGATGATTTTAAAAATTCCAGACTTTAATTCCCACTGGTTGTTAGAACTCGGGAAGTTTGTCCCTCCCAGTTTTCAAAACCAAGTATTACAGGAATTTATCTTTCCTGTGCAGTCTCCCTGGTGTGATAGTCTGTCTCCCTTCTCCATGTTGCATGTCCATCCCTCCAGTAGACAGTCCTTTAGTCCTTTTAGCTCCACACTGCATCTCTACCCTTCCTACCCTCTTCAATGTGGCCTCTTCTCTGCTTTTAGTTGAAGACTTTGTTCTGCCAGTCTTCAGGTCATTTGCTTGGTTATTTACACTGATGTGTGTGTTATCTATAGGAGTGAGCTTAGGACTCTCATACTTGGCCATTCCTTCTGCCATTCTAATTTTTATTATGTGCTTACTTATAATAGAACACCTCTATGACTTCTATTTTTCCATTTTAACTCTTCTGTAGATTTGAAGTAGAGATAGGCTGTCATTTTGTATAAAAGGAAACATTGTATGACTTATAGATGTTTCAGGGAATTTCCTGGGACTAAAAGGAATAAATTCTTTGATTTGGTTTTTGTTGTTAAGGAAATTTTCTGGCTTCCTGGCTCTTTCCCAATATTATAGGTATTTAATTATGCTTAGAAACATGAGCTTTCATATTCTCTTTATGACTTCTGTAAGATGCTCACTTAACTGCTGGACAAGTTACCAACAAATCCACAAACTGTGCTTAATATCTGCAATCCAAACTTTAGATAGATTATGCGTGCTATTTGGGAAATAGTCTGAGGGAAAAAAATCATTTGGGACAGAAAAAAGACAAATTAATCATGATAATCAACAGTGGTAATGATTCTTTTTCATTTCTACTACTACACATGCTGCATATGAAAGGGAGGTGAGTGGAAACATCATTTCCATTACTTTAACACTACATTTGTGGAAACATTCATTATTTTCTTTATGTGATCTTTTTAACTCTCTTCACATTAAATTATATATATGGTTTTAATAAAGATACATGGAAAGGGATCAAATAACTCAATCCTATGGGCAGCCTCAATGTTCCTTCTCTGGTCTAATCTCTGACATCTATAAGGTACATGTGGATCTACAATAAAAATAAACAAAAGGAAGACTTTCACTCTTGATTTTTAAAGAAAAGTGAACGTTTAAATCATCTGTTCATCTTTGTTCAGCATAATTTGCTTTTGACATCTTAGACTTCCTTTTTTAATTTTTAAAAATTTTTTATGATGTTCACCATTAAGTCCAGGGCTCCTAGCATACCAGGGAGACTACACAGCATAGGGGTTACTGGCATGATTTGGGGTCAGATATATATGGGTTCATTTATTCACTTGGTAAATATACTAACTACTACTGAGGGCAAGAAAATGCATTACATATTGGGAAACAGTGTTGTGTATAAAAGAACTGGCTCCTGCCTTTAAGCAGTTTAAAGCTTAATGAGAAAGTCAAGCAGAATCAGAAACTTTTGTAGCTAAATGACTATGGTAAGTTACTTATCTTTCTAAATCTCCAATCACCTCATCTATGAAGGGAAATTTTATATTCATACCTGTATCTACATGCAGGATTACTGTTAAGATTCGATAAACTACTGTGTACAAAATATTATACCTGGAATGTAATTAACTTGATGATAGCAACACTTGAAATAATTACAATATCAAAATAAAGTGACCAACAGACCTAGAAATTACTTTGATAGATGCTCATTTCATCCTTGAGAAAAAAAACCTTTGAACACCTCTTAACTTGAAAAAGCAAAGTAATTTATTTCAGAATATTCAAGTAAGCTCAGATTTATTGTTGTAATTTGGTATCCTAGAACAGACTCTGAGACAAATATCTGAAACAATAAAGTAAGTTTTGGGAGAGGACTCTGAAACCAATGTCTGTGGAAGAATGAAGACAACAGAGACTGGCAGAGGATGAAGCTAAAACCCATGTAATTAAACTATCTTAGGTGATGATACAAGCGAATGTAAAGCTAGGATTACTCCTCATAGTTTCCCTCAACTTAGGCAAATGTTTGAGAACCTTATACTCTTGTGTCAACTAGTTATTGGACAGACAGCCACTGAGAAGGTGGTGTTACCTTAAGTAAGTAGGTTTTTTTTTTTTGCTTTTGTTTTTGTTTTTGTCTTTTGTTTATTTTTGTTGTTGTTGTTGTTTGTTTTATAGAGGAGAAAGTCTCCAAGAGGAATGTATTTAAATGCTATCAGCTGCCAAGTTTAGATCTTGAAGAAATGAAAACTCATTCAATTCTCTTCCAATTCTATATTTAGAATATATTTTGTTTTACATATTTTTAGAACATGTTTAGTCAAACATAAGAAAGATACATAAAAATATTTTGGCTAATAGATCTTTGTATATTGTTACCCTGGCTATTATGGAAATGATTTCTTCAAATGTTGTTAATCAGTGTTAATTCTTTCTGAAGGTCTTGGGATCGCATCCCTCAAAGAGAATTTTCAGTAGATATGCCTAGCCACATTATTCTCAAAACTGAAATTAAGCTCACATAATTGTTAGTTTTTAGATGTTTTAGTTATCAAGCAGCTATTCTATAACCTATTCTTAGATTTCCTAGCAGATGATTACATGGGAAATTTAGTCATTAGTCAAGTATAAATATTATAATAAAATCAGTTCTTTATTTCCCTATAATTATTTTTTCTCTCATTTCTTCACTGGAGCATGTACTCTGCATTTCATTTAATTTAAGATAACAGATTTTAAAGCTCATTATTTTATATAACACTAATAAAGGTAAAACAAAAAAAAATAAAACACATGATGCTAATTAAAAACAAAAAACATGATATTTTCCTTATTATAATCACTGTGACTTATTAATCAGTCACACCAGCATCTTACTGTATTTTCTTCTGTCTTCAGTTCCCTTTCTTAGGTTTGATAGATAGTCCTTTTGCCATCCCAAGCCAACTAAAATATAAGTGTCTTAAGGGCAGGGACTTTGCCTGTCTTGTTCAATGCTGAATCCACTGTTCTTAACAGTGTCTGGGGTTTACTAGTAACTCATTAATACTTAGGAAGTTCATTATTTTCCCAGGCGTCAATATGACAAATAGAGGCACACTTTTTTGGCCAAAACTAGAGCTATGAAAATTCTCATATTAAATTCTCATATTAAAATATCTTTAACTTTTTTTATCTTTAATTTATGCAAAATTTGTATTTATAAATGCAAGAAAGTGTTCAGAATCTTCTCTAATTTATAAAAGGAATAAATTTTGGTGCTTTAGTTGTAATAGCAACACATTAAATTATAGACTCAAAAATGACTGTGGCCCACTTGACATTGGTTACTAGACCAATGTAGAACTATTCAATCTATTCGATCTAGAATATTGAATATTGAATATTCAATCTAGAAGATTGAATAGTTCATTTTAATAGTGCAGAAAATAAGTAATAAAGGCAGAAGCTGAGTCAATATAATAAATATTATATATAAATATATAATATATATGATAAACATAATAAATATAATGAATGAATAGCAACAAACTTTAATATGTTTAATTGCAAATATATCAATATATAGATCTAAAGGCAAAAAATAGAAACTTTCGGGGCACCTGGGTGGCTCAGTGGGTTAAAGCCTCTGCCTTTGGCTCAGGTCATGATCCCAGGGTTCTGGAATCGAGCCTCACCTCAGGCTCTCTGCACAGCAGGGAGCTGCTTCCTCCTATCTCTCTCTCTGCCTGCTTCTCTGCCTACTTGTGATCTCTGTCTGTCAAATAAATAAATAAAATCTTAAAAAAAAAAAAAACTTTCAAAACTGCGATGTCAAGAAACCAACTCTATATATTGTTAAATATGATTAGATATATGGAAAGTGTTTTGAAAGAAAGCATATACAAATGTTACTCATGAGTAAATATTAAAATTATAAGTGATTGCATCTGTTTTTTTTAAGTGATTGCATCTGGTTTTTTTTAAAGTTTCTTATAAATCATTTTTTTATCCTATGAGCAAATTCCCTTCTAAAATACGAACCAGAATACTTTTCAACACATTTAAAGAATGGTGTATTTACAACCTAACTTTGATCTTTACTATTATTTTCTTTCTATGTTTATCCCTGGAGACCATCACAAGGGTCTTTTTCCTACTCTTTCTGTAATGATCTTTGTAAGCTCTCTTAAAGGTTAAATTAGCATTGTGACACATTTTAGAAAAGAATTAAATGAAAATGTTCTGTACGTAGTCCTCTTTCCATTGAAACATACACCTTGAGGAAACCTTTCTTGCCTAACTTAAAAAATAGGTTCTATAGTGTTTCAAACAAATCCTGTACTATCTATAGAATATACTATTGAAAGAGACATAAAGATTTTTTCTTATTAAACTCCATCAAACCATTTTATAATTTAGTTTTAATGAAGCCTATAGTTGCCTTAACCAGAACCTATTAGACAAGTTAAAATGGTATAAAATCATTAAAAACTATACCAAGGAAGAGACAATACTAGTATTTGTATTCTTGAAAAAGCTTTCTTTGACTTTATAAAATTCCAGGCAAACCTTGAATCTTGAATAAAACAAAACAAAATTAATGTATAGCAACATTAAAAATGCAGTAAGGTAGAGATAAGTGTTTTTAAGACCTACATGTAGGTCTACGTGTAATGTCTGATATCTGATGATGAAAAGTTCTAGGGTTGGAAGGGATTCCTACATATACTAAGCTCAAGAGGACATGTGTTCCATAAATTTTAAAAAACTTACAAAAAAGACTAGAAGGCAGAAAAATCTCAGATTTTATTTATTACAGTAGTACCCCCTTATCTGCAGGGGATATGTTCCAAAACTCCCAGTGGATGCCTAAAACCATAGATAGTACTAAACCCTATATACACTATTTTCTCCTATATGTACATACCTATGATAATGCTTCATTAGGCACTGTAAAAGCTTAATAAATAATAATAAAATAAAACTATGATATACTGTCAGAAAAGTTATGTTAATGTGGGCTCAAAGTATCTTACTGTATTCTGTCCCTATGATGATGTGAGATGATAAAATGCCTATGTGATGAGATGAAGTGATTTGAATGACAGACTTGTGATACACAGTTAGGCTACTACTGACTTTCTGATGATATGTCAGGAGGATCTTCTGCTTCCAGACTGTGGTTTACTGCAGGTTACTAAAACCATGTTAAGGAAAACTGGATAAGGGGGGACTACTGTATCTTTAATCATGGTTAGAAAATTTTATTATACCCCTTTTAATGATGAGGAAATGGAAGCCCTTATACTTAGGTACTTAGGAAGATTCCAGGGTTGGTGGATAGCAGATTGCAAATTAGAGTTCAAACATTTGGATTTCAGAATACAAGCTCTAAGCCCGAGTTTTCTCCACCTCAGCACATTGATATTTGGGATTATATAATTTTGTACTGTAGGGCTTTGTCTTGTGCATCACAGATTGCTTAGCCACATCATTGGCCTCAACCTACTGATGCCAGTAACACCTGCATTCAGTTATAACAACTAAAAATGTTTCAGTCATTTCCAACTGTCGTTGGAAAGCAAAATTATCCCACTGAAGCATCACTGGCCTAAGTTATACTGCTTCCCTAAATCAGACAGATAAACGTGACCAATACAGTACCTCTCAAAAAAGAAAAGCCATATATTTAAACAACTCTTCCTCTTTAAGAAATCATTTATAGCCCTTAGGGAAAATTTAAGCTTTTACAGTTGTTACTATATTTTAAAAACACATATCAATCATAGTATATTCCAGATATTCTTATGGGCCCTTATACCTACTAGTTGTTTTATTTTTTTTTTAATTAGGCCATTTACTAAACCAATGTACTAATAAATATCAGAAGCATTTATAAACATAGATCCTGCTCAACAACAGCAACAGAAACCATACACAGAATGGTGCAAAAAATCTGTTTTCTTCCTTCTGGCTAGCCAAGGAAGCATTGGGGTTCTAATATCTCTAATTAGGAAGCACTTGACTCAGTGATCCAACAAAAGTTTTAAAAAAATAACTTTTTCTCCATATATACGGAGCAAATGCATGTTAAGAAGTGTCATGAACTACTTAAAAAGCAAATTCCCCTTTAGATTTTTCACCACATAATTCAATGGTGTAGAGTAAATCAGTAGACCTTAACTGTACCTCTTTATCAGTGACAACCACTGAAGTGTCAGTATAAACCAAACAATATTTATTAACAGACAGTCCTTTTCCTGTCATCATTGAGGAATAGAATTTCTGAAGCATTTATAAATCCCAGGGCATTTCTCTGCAGAGGGTTTTGGGACATTGCTGAATCTGTTTGTATCCTTAGATGTGGAATCTGTTTTCAGAGATAAAGAAGTTTTGTCAAAGGTTTCAGAAATATTCTACCACAGAGAGATTGTATACACAAGTAGTTACTGCTTTGCAGGCAGGAAGCCTTGTAATGAGTTTCAGTAATAACCAAAAAGAAACATTCAAAGGTTCTGGCACACAAAACCTATATTTTGAGATTGCACAAATTACCAAGAGGAAATTGTCTAGAGTTAAATTACCTTTCCTGGCTCAACCTCACTCCTAAATTCTTAAGGGGATAGTAAATCCTCCTGGTGGGCATTGAGGATTCAACCAGTGTTAGAGGACAGAGGCAAGATAAGCAAGGTGAATGTTAATAAGGTCAGCTAAAGGCTGAGTTCCCAAGGGAGAAAACCCATAGCATCTCCTCTTCTTCACAAGAGAAGTGAAACAATGAAACAGTTTTCCCAAAGCCAGTGGGTGTATGCTTGGCTCTTCTGTTTATAACAAGGGTAAATGAACTATGGACAAAATTAGATCCTGAGAAACAATAATGGATTATCTTCAAAACTAACATGTGTGCCTGTGCCTGCACGCCTGCTGTAACTCACTCAGTGTAAGCATTTCTCTTTAGCTAAAAGGCAATTTAAATGAGAATTTGAAACAATTACTGCTTATAATAGCAATAATATATGATTAGAATTTAGTTCAGAAGAAACATAAGAAAGTAGAATTCAGTACAACTCATATTTTAGAAAGTATTATTTCTAAATGAAAAAGATATGAGGGTTTAAGCTAAAATTATATGCCTAAGGAAAATGATTAGAAAATAATTTTTATGTGCTTCTGCAAAGAAACACAATAATAGACAATTTGGGGGGCTTATTACAGCAACAACATGAAGAATGAATCTCTTGTCTATATACCCAGATCTAGATGTCCAATATCAAGCATATCTTAGATGGTACAATGTTCCTTGAAAAAAAAGTATGCAAAAAATAATAAAATTATTTGTGAGAGTAATTGAAAGGTTTTGTAATACCTCTCTGTGACTTTATAAGATTAAAAATTTCTTGTATAAATAAATTTATTTAACTGATTATATTCAAATATAATACCATTATATGTTATATATAACTAATAGAGCCTATTGTTTATTCCTCTTGTTTTCTAGTATTTATTAACATGATTTAATAATGTGAACCCTAAATTTCTTGCTGAAATGATTCTATCTTATGAGTAACTTTACCATATAAGCTCTGCTGGGAAACTTCTAAAAGTAAGATATTGTTTATCTAAATTATGTAATAACATAGAAAGGAGGTAAAATTTTAAAAAGTAACAATTTTACACTGCTCGTTTGTTTTATATCAGTATAATGTAAAGCAAGTCACTTTTAGAAGTAAGTTTGACTCACTGAATAAAGACAATGCAAATTACATGATATAATTTGGGTGGATACTACAAATAACAAATATAATTATAGCATCTAATTTGTTGTATACTTTAAATGTTATAAACTGTTTTCACATAAACTGTCCTAATTTATTCCTGCAATTGTGCATTAAAATTGGTTTGGAATACCTCAACTTCAATCTATAGGTGGAAAACTGAAGCTCTAAAAAATAACTGGCTTACTCAATATGACTCAGTGGATCTCTGAATTCTAAGTCTTATATTCCATGCTTTCTCTTTATCAAAAAATTAAATATCCTTTCTCAATAATTTTATTGGTACCAAAAACTCCTCTTTGTGCCAGTTCCTTTAGGTTTTATTAAACACCCCTGGTTCTGGATTTACTTTGTTACAAAAAATATACCTAGACCCCATGCAGGAATCATTTTCAGATAGCCTTAAGTATTATTATATTACATTAATATTTTAATATTATTATATTACATTATAAATTGTTAGTCACTTGAAGTTTTCTAATGAATCGGGTTAACAGATTTTTCCTGAAGAAGAGGGTTTGGAAAGAATCCTAGGAAGCTGAGATATTAGGAAGATGTGGATAATATGTAAGAAGAGTAGAATAATGTTGAAGAAAAGGGAGGCAGGATGTAGGTAAATAAGAGACCTCCACTTGCTCCCCCGCTTCACAGAATAACTGTCAAAATAGTTAATGTGAAAAATCTATTGCCCTATGGATACCAGATCACTTGAGTGTCTCCCAGGATTCACTAAGCCATTTTTCACAATATTCCTTCAGTATTTGAACTTAAAATTTTGGTTCATTTATATCCAGATTAAAAATATATACATATATATTCAGGATGTATTTCAAAAGTGATTTTTAGGTTGCTAGCTACTTTGTTTTAGCTGTGACTGTATTTTCCTTCAGTAACATCCATAGTTTAAGGTAGAGATTTAAGAAAAATATCATTGAAGAAGTGTCATTTAAGAAAATCCAGGGGACATATATGGGCAGTAATATGACAAGAAAACTTACATTTTATTCTTAACGGTTTGGTGACATAATACTATTTAAAAGTTATTCAAAGAATTTACATCAAAAGAATATTAAAAACATGTGTATGAAAATACAGTGGATGCAGGATGGTTTGGGATTTGTGATGAAATACTATTCATTTTTATCCATCATCTGATTTTCTGAAATGCTTTTATGTAATATAAATAAAGAATAAGACACAGCAGGGAATAAATTCTGATATGGAAAGTTATGGTCAGGATATCATTACCTACAACTCAAAGCCAAATTTTAAAAGAAGCATGAATTTCAAAAATACCTTTTTTAATTGTGCAAAAACTTGAACCTTGGAGATGAGAGATTTATTTAATAATAGCAATTTTTCAAATAACCAACAATTTTTTCCTACTTAGAATGTTTATGGGTGTTAGAAACACTTTCTACAAAAAAGGGACCATTTCAGAGTGTAAAAAGAAATTCTAATGTTTTTTTTCTTTTGAAAAGTTGTTTTATCAAAGCAAATCATTTTATCAACTCAGACTATCCTCAAAAAGTCTGCTAACAAAGAGAAAACAAGTGGACCACCAGCTTTAAAGTTAGTCATGCTTGAAAAGATATAAAGTTGACTTAAATAGAAAAAAGAATCAACAACACACAAAATATAAGCAGGTGAAACATAAATTGCTGAGTTCTAAATATACTGTCAGTTATTTTTATTTTACTAACATCATTTTCGTTATGAATTTCAAATCTAACCTCTTGCCCATTGAAAATACAAATATTTTCATTTTGACTTTTTTTGGGGTAACAAATAATTGAACATAGAGTAGAGACTGTTAAGTTTTTATAAGGAAACCATGGCTTAGTAGAGTAGATAAATGACCTACTTGCCCAAGATTATAAATATCACTTGTGGCAGCCAACAACGAATTCCAGATATTCCCAATTTCCCAGATTTCATTGTTTAGTGTTTCCATGCAGAACCCATCAGCTTTCATTTTAATGCATAGGTACAAGATACTCATTTGATGTCAGAAAAACAAGGTCAAAAGGATTTCTACTGGAATAATTAATCATATGTCCCAGCCATTATGCAACACTCATGAACTGTGGACACAGAGATAGAGTTGTATCTCTTAAGTTAGAGGGATAAAAAGAGTAGATAAATAAAAAATTCTTAGAGTAGTACAAGGAAGGCATTTTGTTCTGAGTTGAGAAAAAAAGGTCAAATGGTAAGCATATAGTGATGGGGATTATATATGAATGCACTGGGCTTTGCAAGCTATGTTCTGTACAATTGGCTGTAGTAAAAAAGGACAGGTACAGGATGTGGATGTAGGGAATATCTATCTTCATTCCTTAGATGAAGCTGTCTAGAAGTAGAAGGAATAACTCTACCAGCTATGGAGTTAGTGTCTCATGCATCTCAATAGAGGCTACAATGGAAGGTCCAGATGTTGCAATTGTAAGGCTGAGGTGAGTCCTGGCCATACCAATGGTGGTTTTTACTCTAACAGGGAAAGATTGGCAGATGCTAGTGTAGGTAGCAAATGAGTTTCCAACAAAACTATTCAATACATTATATAGGCACAGTTCTGAATGTTCTGAACACTTCTCTGCAATCACTGTAGGGAAGCCTCAGAATTATTAAAATTTAAAAGTAGACCTAAAAAAAAAAAAAGAACCACAGTATATCTCCCATACCAACTTTGTTACTATTTCTCATTCTATGTGATTCTTTGCCTTCTATTTATTTTTTCATGCATCTACTCATATGGAGATCCCAAACAATATAAATTCAGTGGAAAATACAAAGAAACCAAATATAAATCTTATCCTTAGGTAGTTCTTTTTGCTTAAAAAACTAAATTAATTAAAATAAAATGAAAATAATAAAATATAATACTAAGTCACTAAAACAAAATTTTAAAGTAGCTCAAGAAAAAATATAGTGAAAAAAGCTAAAACAACACAATTTCTTTTTGTTGTTGTGATTTTCTTTCTTATTGAAGTATAGTTAACAACAATGTAACACTACTTTCAGGAGTGCAACATATTGACTCAACAGTTCTATGTATTACTCAGTGTTCATGACCATAAGTGTAGTCACCACCTGTCTCTATACATTATTATAATATTAACCTAATTCCCTATGCTCTACTTTTTGTCCTTGCAATTTACTTTGTAACTGAAAGTTTGTACCTCTTAATCCATTTTATTTGTATATTTTATTTTTTGTATTCCATGAATGTTAAATCATATGGTATTTACATCCTCTGGCTTATTTTACTTAAGATGATGGTTTCTAAGTCCATCCACGTTGTTATAAATGGCAAGCTCATTCTGTTTCCTTTTATGTATACACACATACCTGTAACATCTTCTTTATCCATTCAACTATCAGTGAGCTCTCAGGTTGCTTTCATATCTTGGCTACTGTAAATAAAGCTGCAATAAACATAGGAGTATATGTATCTTTACAAATTAATTTATTTTCCTTGGGGAAATATTCAGTAATTGGATTACTGGGTTATATGGTATTTCTAACTTTTTAAGAAACTTCCATACTGTTTTCCACAATGTTTGAACCAATTTCCATTCCCAACAACGTACATAAGGGTTCCATTTTATCAACATCCTCACCAACATTTATCATTTCTTGTCTTTTTAATTCTAGACATTCTAGCCAGTGTGAGGTGATATCTCATTGTGGTTTTGATTTTCATCCCCTGCTGGTTAATGATGTTGATCATATTTTCATATTTGTTGGCCAGCTGTATGTCTTCTGTGGGTAAATGTCTACTTAAGTCTTTGCTCATTTTATAATTGGATTGGTTGTTTTTTGGTGTTGGGTTTGGAAGTTCTTTATATATTTTGGATATTAATCCCTTTATCAGATACATAATTTGCAAGTATTCCCCCCCCCCCCCCGGTAAGTTGCCTTTTCATTTTCTTGAGGGTTTCCTCAGCTGTGCAAATGATTTTTATTTTGGTGTAGTACCATTTTGTTTTGTTTTGTTTTGTTTTGTTTTGTTTTTCCCTTGCTTGAGGATACATATCCACAAATATGGTGCTAAGGCTGATGTACAAGAGATTACTGCCCATGTTTTTATTTAGGAGTTTTATGGTTTCAGGTCTCACAGTTAGGTTTTTTTGTTTTTGTTTTTGTTTTTTTTTATAAATTAATTTATTTTCAGAAAAGCAGTATTCATTATTTTTTCACCACATTCAGTGCTCCACGTAATCCGTGCCCTCCATAATACCCACCACCCGGTACCCCAACCTCCCACCCACCCGCCCCTTCAAAACCCTCAGATTGTTTTTCAGAGTCCATAGCCTCTCATGGTTCACCTCCCCTTCCAATTTCTCCCAACTCCATTCTCCTCTCTAACACCCCTTGTCCTCCATGCTATTTGTTATGCTCCACAAATAAGTGAGACCATATGATAATTGACTCTCTCTGCTTGACTTATTTCACTCAGCATAATCTCTTCCAGTCCCGTCCATGTTGCTACAAAAGTAGGGTATTCGTTAGGTTTTTAATCTATTTTTATTTTATTATTGTGTATGGTATAAAGAAGCATTCAGTTGCATTCTTTTACATGTAGCTGTCTAGTTCCAGCATCATTTATTGAAAAGACTCTCTTTACTCCATTGTATATTCTTGTCATAGATTAACTGGCCATATAGGTGTGATCTTATGTCTGGGCTTTCTATTCTGTTCCATCGATCTATGTGCCTTTTGTTGTACAAGTGCCATACAGTTTTGATTACCACCACCTTGAAGTATATCTTAAAATCTGGGATTATGATACTTCCCGTTTCTTCTTTCTCAAGATTGTTTTGATTATTCAAGGTCTTTGGTGGTTGTATACAAATTTTTAAGATCATTTGTTCTAGTTCTGTGAAAAATACTATTGAAATTTTCATAGGGATTACAGTGAATTTTTAGATTGCTAGTATGGACATTTTAACAATAAATGGAAAGATATTCCATGCTCATGGATTGGAAGAATTAATATTGTTAATATATATTAACAATATTAATTCTTCCAATCCATGAGCATGGAATATCTTTCCATTTCTTTGTGTCATCTTCAATTTCTTTCATAAGTGTTCTATAGTTTTCAGAATACACATCTTATACCTCTTTGGTTAGGCTTATTCCTATGTATCTTACTGTTTTGGGTATAATTGTAAATAGGATCACTTTATTTATTACTTTTTTCTGCTGCTTCCTTATTGGTGTATACAAATGCAGCAGATTTTTGTACATTGATTTTGTATCCTGCAATTTTACTAAACTCATTTATCAGTTTTGTTTTCTGATGGCGTTTTTGGACTTTGTATGCACAGTATCATTTCATCTGTAAATAGTAATTAAATTTTTACTTCTTCCTTAATGATTGGAACACCTTTTATCACTTAGTGTTGTGTCATTCCTGTGGCTACAATTTCCAGTACTATGTTGAATAAAAGTAGTGAGAGTGAGCATCCCTGCCTTGTTTCTAACCATAGAGGAATAGCTCTCAGTTTTTCCATATTGAGGGTGAAACTAGCTTTAGGGTTTCCATAGCTGGCCTTTATAATTTTGAGGTATGTTCCCTCTAGACCTATTTTGTTGAAGATTTTTGTCATGGATGGATGTTGTACTTTGTCAAATACTTTTTCTGAATCTATTGAAATGATCATAGTTTTTATCCTTTTTCTTTCCTCTGCGACATGTCATGTGGATGGTTTTGTGAATAGTGAAGCAGCCTGCAACCCATGAATAAATCTCCTTTGATTGAAGTGAGTGCTTTTTTTAGTGTATTATTGGATTTTATTTGCTAGTATTTTGTTGAGGGTTTTTACATTCATGTTCATCAGGGATATTGACCTGTAATGCTCTTTGTCTAATTTAGATATCAGAGTAATGCTGGCTTCAGAGAATGAATTTAGAAGTTTACCTTCATTTCTTTAATTTTTTTTTTTTTCCTAATGGCTTGAGAATACAATCGGTATCAATTCTTCCATAAATGTTTGGTAGAATTCATCTTTCAAGCCATCTGGTCCTGGACTTTAGTTTGTTGGGGTTTTTTGATTACTGATTCAGTTTCCTTGCAAGTTATTGTTGTGTTGAAATTTTCTCTTTCTTCCTGTTTCAGTTTTGGTAGTTTATGTTTCTAAGTATTTATTTACTTCTAGACTGCCCAATTTGTTAGCATATAGCTTTTCATAATATTGTCTTATAATTGTTTGTATTTCTGTGGTGTTCATTGTTACTTCCCCCTCTCGTTTCTGATTTTATTTATGTATGTTCCTTTTATTTACTTTTTGATAAGTCTGGCTAGTAGTTTATCAAATTTTTTTCCCCCAAATAACCAGCTCCTGGTTTCATTGGTCTATTCTATTGTTTTCTTAAGTTTCTATATCATTTATGTCTGCTCTAATCTTTGTAATTTCCTTCCTTCTGCTGGATTTAGGTGTTGTTTGTCATTCTTTTTCTAGCTTTTTAGGTGTAAGGTTAGGTTGTTTATTTGAGATTTTTCTTTCTACTTGAGATAGGCTGATATTACTCTTATAGAGTTACTTTTGCTGCCTCCCAAATATTTTGGATAGTTGTGTTTTCATTTTCACTTTTTTCTATGCACTTTTAAAAATTTTTCTTCTATTATTTTCTGGTTGACCACTCATTGTTTAGTAGCATGTTATTTAACCTCCATTTATTTGTAGTCTTTCCACTTTTCCAGTTTCTTTCTTGTGGTTGATTTCTGTTTCATAGCTTTGTGGTCAGAAGAGATGCATGACATGACAATTTTTATTTTTTTTAAATTTGTGGGAGACCTGTTTGTTTTGTGATCTAGTATGTAACTTATTCTGGAAATAAGATGGAATGTTCTTAATATATGTTAATTCTGTTTGGTCTAGTGTGCATTCAAAGCCACTGTTTCCTTTTTGTTTTTCTTATCTGTCCATTGATGTAAATGAGGTATTCAAGTCCCCTACTATTACTGTAATATAATGATTAGTTTCTTTATATTTGTTACTAACTGTTTTGTGTATTTGGTTGCTCTCAGGTTGAGTGCATAAATAGTTAAAATTGATTTATCTTCTCTTTGGATTGTTTCCTTATGATTATAAAGTGTCTTTCTTTGTTGCTTGTGACAGTCTTTGTTTTGAAATCAATTTTGTCTGATACAAGTATTGCTACACAGCTATCTTTTGACATCCATTCAAGTGATAAATGTTTCTCCACCCCCTAACTTTCAATCTGCAGGTGTCTTTTAATCTGAAATGAGTCCCTTATAGGCAGTATATAGATGGGTCTTTTTTTTTTTTTCTTTTTAATCCACTTGTTATTCTGTCTTTTGATTGAAGCATTTGGTCTATTTGTATTCAAAATAATTATTTTTTTAAAGATTTAAAAAATTCATTTGACAGAGAACATAAGCAAAGGGAGCTACAGTTGGAGAGGAAGCAGCAGGCTCCCCATGAGCACAGAGCCCAACATGGGACTCAATCCCTGGACCCTGGGATCATGACCTGAGCTGACGGCAGATGCTTAACTAACTGAGCCACCCAGATACCTCCAAAGTAATTTTGATAGGCATGTATTTATTGCCATTTTCTTGGTTGTTTTGTGATCATTTGTATAGTTTGATCCTTCTCTTGTTCTTTATCATGATTTGCTGACTTTCTTTAGTGATATACTTGATTTCTTTATTCTTTGCCTATCTATTACTGGTTTTGAATTGTGGTTATCATTCAGTTCGTATATAACATCTCTGTATATAGCTATGTTAAATTGATTGTCACTTAAGCTTGAATCCATTCTTTACTCCTCTTCCTCAAGCCCTAAGTTTTAAGTATATGGTATCATATTTTATATCTTATTATTTTATGAATTTCTTGACTGATTTTTATAGATATAATTATTTTTTCTCCTTTTGTGCTTCTTACTTTTCTTATTCCTACTTAAGGTCTTTCCACTCAACAAGTCCCCTTTAACATTTCTTGTAGGGCTGGTATAGGAGCCATGAATTCCTTTAACTTTTGTTTGTCTGGGAAACTCTTTATCCCATGTTTTATTATGAATGATAACCTTGCTGGATAGAGTATTCCTGGCAGCAGATTTTTTCCTTTCAGCACTCTAAATGTATCATATCCTCATCTGGCCCACAAAGTTTCTGCTGAAGTATCAGCTGATATCCTTGTGAGATTATGCTCGTATATAAGTCTTCTTTACTCTTGCTGCTTTTAATTTTTTTCTATCTCCACTTTTTGCCATTTTAATTACTATGTGTATTGGTATGTCCCTCCTTGGGTGGTTTTTTTTGGAGGCTCTCTATGCATCCTAGATCTGAAGATCTGTTTCCTTCCCCAGGTTAGGGAAGATTTCAGCTATAATTTCTTCAAATAAATTATCCGCCCCCCTTTCTTTTTATAGTAAGAATATTATTCTTTGACTTGATGAAGTCACTGAGTTCTGTAACTCTAATCTCATATATATATATACATATATATATATGTATATATATATATGTTATTTAATGTGCTCAGCCCAAGTACTTTCCATTATTGTGTCCTATAAGTCACTGGTTCATTTTTCCACTTCCACCACTCTGCTATTTATTCCACCTAGTGTATTTTTTTAAGATTTTATTTATTTATTTGACACAGAGAGAGAGAGATCACAAGTAGGCAGGCGGGGGTGGGGGGGAGTGGGTTCCCTGCTGAGCAGAGAGCCCAATGTGGGGCTCAATCCCAAGATCCTGAGATCGTGACCTGAGCTGAAGGCAGAGGCTCAACCCACTGAGCCACCCAGGTGCCCCTCTACCTAGTGTATTTTAAATTTCATTTATTTTGTTCTTCATCTCTGATTCATTCTTTTATATCTTTGTAAAGAGTCTCACTGAAGTCTTCCACTCTTTTCTCAAGCCCAGCGAGTATCTTTATAATCATTACTTTATTTTTTTTTTAAGATTTTATTTATTTATTTGACAGACAGAGATCACAAGTAGGCAGAGAGGCAGGCAGGGAGAGAGAAAGGGAAGAAGACTTTCCGCTGAGCAGAGAGCCCGATGTGGGGTTCGATCCCAGGACTCTGGGATCATGATCTGAGCTGGAGGCAGAGGCTTTAACCCACTGAGCCACCCAGGCACCCCTACCATCATTACTTTAAATTCTTTATCAGGCATATTACCTATCTCTGTTTTGCTTAGTTTTCTTGTGGTTTTGTCCTTTTTTTTGATTTAGGACATATTCTTCTGTCTCAATTTTCTATGTATCTGTTTCTGTGTGTCAGGAAAGTCAGCTACATCACCTGCTCTTAAAAGTGAGTGTCCTGGGGCGCCTGGGTGGCTCAGTGGGTTAAGCCGCTGCCTTCGGCTTGGGTCATGATCTCAGGGTCCTGGGATTGAGTCCCGCATCAGGCTCTCTGCTCAGCAGGGAGTCTGTTTCCTCCTCTCTCTCTCTCTGCCTGCCTCTCTGCCTACTTGTGATCTCTCTCTGTCAAATAAATAAATAAAATCTTTAAAAAAAAAAAAAAAGTGAGTGTCCTGCCCACTACCTTCAATAAGATGGCTGGTCCTCTTCCACATGAAACACACAGCTGCTATAGAGACTGGGGCCAGCTGGGGCCAGCTGGGGCCACCCCACAAACTGTGTGCAGGCACAGGCACAGTGTGCCAGTAATTTTCTAGTTAAATGCGTGGATGCCCAAGGTCTGGTCCAGATTCATTTCTCTCTGTAGGAGATCCCATCCATTCCCTTGACTGTACATACCATCTTTTTTTTTTTTTTTTTTTTTAAAGATTTTTATTTATTTGACAGACAGAGATCACAAGTAGGCAGAGAGGCAGGCAGAAAGAGAGAGAGGAGGAAGCAGGCTCTCCGAGGAGCAGACAGCCCGATGCGGGGCTCAATCCCAGGACCCTAGGATCATGACCCGAGCCGAAGGCAGAGGCTTTAACCCACTGAGCCACCCAGGTGCCCCTGTACATACCATCTTAATGTCAACAATCTTTAGACATTTATTTCAAGCATGTTGTTTCCTGATGGAATTTATCACAATTGCATCATTCCAGTTGTCAACTATCCTTAACAATTTCAATAATATTTTGGAACAAATGATTGAAGACCATACAGAAAATTTGGAATTGTTCTTGATACTTCTTATTTTCCACTCCTTACCACTCAATCCATCACTATTTCATATTGATGATACCATCATTCTGCTCGCTTCTTTCCAACTACAACCCTCTAGTTCAAGGCACTATTAACTTCTGCCAGGATTATTGCCTCCATCTCTTGTAACTTCACACACATACCAGCAAAGACTTAAAGAAATCCTGTATTAAAATGCCAGTCTAATCAAGCCACTGACCTCCTTATTTTCCATAAATATCTTCCTATTGAACTTCAACAAGATATAAGTTTGAAAATGTACATGACCCTGAATTATCTATCCATATCTGCCTCTCTTATTTCTTCCTAACAAATTTTCCCTCAATTTTTGAGTATCTGGCAACACTGGTCACCTCTGTTTCTTAAACATGAAAAACTCTCTCCTTCTTCATGTCATTATATCCATTATCTTTTACCTTCTACTCGAAATAGTCTTTCCTTCATCTTTGCCTGATGAGTACAACTTAGTCCCCAAAATATTCTTAAACATTCATAAACCCCACATTTTATTTTATTTTTATTTTTTTTATTTATTTGACATAAACCCCACATTTTAAAACAAATTATTATAATTCATCTAGATAGTTTGCTCAGTAGAGCATGATACTCATAAAACAATTTATAATATTTTCATGATCTTAAACAAAGACACACCCTATAATTTTTCTTCATAGCAATTGTCCTAATTGGTATATACACAAATATTTTGTGCATTTGTTGAATACCTGTCACTCATTTAGACTGTAAGTTTCATGGGAGCAAGAAGTGGGTAATTGTTCATAGCTGTTTTCTCAGTACCTAGTCTTGTTTCTGATACAAAGTGAAATGGGGAACAGAGATAAAGATCAAATAGGGAAATATGATCTCAACTAAATCCTCCAGAATGAATGATATTTGAACTTTTGCAAATCAGGAAGGCATCTCTGATATTAGGAATGAAGATCTATTTTTGGGATGTGTCAGTATTATGATTTCTTGCTAATGGGGAACAGGATGTTCAAGGAATGATGGAGGAACAGAATACTTCACATGTAAATTATCGATGTTGTGTTGTTACCTACTAACTTGAGGAGTTTAGAATTATAAACCAAATGGAGGTCAATTGAAAGCTTATGAAGAGATAAATGACACAACAATGTAGTTTTTAGGAAAGTTAAAAATTAATCAGTCCAAGGTTGTCTCAAATAAGGCAACCAACAATGTATTTACTGAGGGATCAAATAAGGCAATGTGTCACAAACAGTGGTTATATTTAAAATTATTCATTATCAGAAATTCAAAGTTCTCCCATAATAGGCAGGAATAAAATTTTTTAAAGTCCGAAAAATCTGTAAAACCTGAAATAAGACTTATAAATAACTTGATTGGTATTTATCCACAATGTTAAAGTAAGATGAGAAATATATGGACAAACAGTTAAATATATATCCATAAATGTATGGATATATATCCATATGTATATCCATAAATATATGAATAAGCAGTTAAACATGTTGAATTTATAACATAAATATATCAGGACCAAAGGTCATATTTTGTTTGCAGAATTCATTTAAAAACCTAACTATTGCTGGCTTTCTCTAGTAATATGAACAAATGATGAACCATTTTAATCTCTTTTTTTTAAGATTATTTATTTTAGAGAAAGTGTACAAGTGGAGGGAGGGCAGAAGAAGAAAAACATGCTCCCTACAGAGTGGTGAGCCTGATGCAGGTGTTGATTCCAGGACACTGAGATCATGACTTAGCTGAAATCAGGTATGGGTCACTTACCAACTGAACCACCCAGGCATCCCTGAAACTTTTTTCTGAAGATTTTATTTATTTATTTGATAGAAAGAGAATGTACAGCTGGGGGAATGGGAGAGGGAGAAGGAGGGAGCCCGATTTGGGGCTCGATTCCAGAACTCTAGGATCACAACCAGCCTTAACTGACTAAGCCACCCAGGCACACTGTGTCTGAAACATCTTGAAGCAAATACTGTGTCTATAACTTTCTATAGGATATTTTTATCTAGAAAAGTTTGTTGACAGAAAAGGAATATACTATAAAGCTTTTGGGTATTTTTGGCTGGGTCATGCTGCTTAGGGCCTTGTCGATATGAAATAAATTCCTTTGAGAATATTTATACTAACTTAGTATGGGTGATTTTCTTTTTTTTAATTTTTTTGTTATTTTTAAAATATTTTATTTTATATTAACATATAATGTATTATTAGCTCCAGGGGTACAGGTCTGTGAATCACCAGGTTTACACACTTCACAGCACTCACCATAGCACATACCCTCCCCAATGTCCATAACCCAATCACCCTCTCTCTATCCCCCTCCCCCTAGAAACCCTCAGTTTGTTTTGTGAGATTAAGAGTCTCTTATATTTGTCTCCCTCCTAGTACTATGCAGCCATCAAAATAAATGAAACCTTGCCATTTGCAATGATGTGGATAGAACTAGAGGGTATTATGCTGAGCGAGATAAGTCAATCAGAAAAAGACAATTATCATATGATCTCCATAATAGAAAGAATTTGGGAGGCAGCGTGGGGAGGGGTAAGGGGATAGGGAAGGGAAAAAATGAAACAAGAGGGTGATTTTTCTTATAACCATGTAAGTGAGTCTGAGATATCATGTCTGGGATATAGAATTCAAAGAGCTTTACATTTCTTCTCTTGATTTTTTTTTTCCTCAAAACTGAGAATCAACTGAGTAGGCATGAACATGAGTGCATGAGTGGTAGAGAATTATGTCTTTAGCCCCTCAACTGGAACTCTGTAGATGAAAAGGAAATATGACAGCTGTGATTCTGGGAGAGGAGTCAAGATGGCAGAGAAGTAGCAGGCTGAGATGACATCAGGTAGCAGGAGATCAGCTAGATAGCTTATCAAAGCATTCTGAATACCTACAAATCCAACAGGAGATCAAAGAGAAGAGCAGCAATTCTAGAAACAGAAAACTGACCACTTTCTGAAAGGTAGGACCAGTGGCGAAGTGAATTCAAAGTGACAGGAAGATAGATCATGGGGGTAAGGGATGGCTCTCAGCAAGTAGCAGAACAATGGAGCACAAAATCAGGACTTTTAAAAGTCTGCTCCACTGAGGGACATCGCTCCAGAGGCTAAAGTGGGGTGAAACCCACATGGGGACAGCATGGCCTCAGGTCCCGTGGGGTCACAGAAGGATCAGGCTGTCTGAGTGTCGCAGAGGTCACAGGTATTAGAGTGGGGAAGCTGGCTATCGAGATGGAGCCAAAGAGTAAGCTCTCAACTCGGGGTACCTTAGATTGTGATCTGTGGCACAGATCACTGCTCTGTGAGCATGGACCCCACAAGATCTGGGAGAACCCACCCTGGAAGAGTGCAGGGATCTGCAGGGTTTGATGACTCCAGGTGGGGCTGTGTGCCAGAGACAGAGATGCTTAGTCACAAGCTGGGTGAGCTCAGAGCACAGCCAGAGGCCAGGGAGCCAGGAGTGATTGAGCACTTTTCTCCAAGGGTACACTGAGGAGTGGGGCCCTGAGCTCTCACTGGACCAGGGATTGGGAGGCCGCCATTTTCATTACCATCCTCTGGAACTCTACAGAAAGTGTTCAGGGAAGAATAGCTCCCAAAAGTGAACCTGAGCGGATTACTTAGCCTGGCCTCTGGTAAGGGTGGTACAATTCCACCTTGGGCAAAGACACTTGAGAATCATTACAACAGGCCCCTCCCCCAAGAAGATCAGCAAGAAATCCAGCCATGACCAAGTTCACTTACCAAGGAGAACAGTGGAATTCCAGAGGAGGAGAAAGCAAAGCATGGAATTCATGGCTTTATCCCCATGATTCTTTAGTCTTGTAAAGTTAATTAATTTTTTTTAATTTTATTTTTTTCTTCTGCTAATTATTTAAAACTTTTTTCCTTTCCTCTTTTAAGGTTTTTTAACTAGTTTATCTTAACAATAACTTTCAAAAAAAAATCTTTTTTGAACCTTCACTATTAGAGTCACATTTTATCCTTCATTGTATTTTATTTTTAAATAACATTGCATGTTGTTTTTTGGTATATACATAGGGTTTTTTTCTTCTAAAAAAATGTGAGGTACAACTTCTTCAATAGATCAAACTATACCTTAAATCTAGAACAGGGCTTTGTTCTAGTCTCCAGCCTGAGCGAATTCTCTCCACTTGCTTTTTCTTTATTCTCCCAACCAACTTATCTTATCAACTCCTTTTTTAGAAATTAAAATTATTTTTTCATCTTTATAGTCATATTCCATCCCTTCATCATGTTTACCCTTATATACGTTTTTCACTCTTTAAAATTTGGGGAGGTAGTTTCTTCTATGATACCAAAATACTCCCCAAATTAAGTAGGTGACCCTGATTCTATTCACCAATCTAATATATATAATTTCTTTTTTATGTTTTTCTTTTTAAAAAAATTTTTTTTCTGAAATTCTTTTTGTCCCCTTACCCCCCCATTGTTTTGGGGTCTCTTCTGATTTGGTTAAAGCGCATATTCCTGGAGTCTTTGCCACCCTTTTAGTATTTTATTTGCTCCATCATATATTCTTATCTGGATAAAATGACAAGGTAGAAAAACTCACCACAGAAAAAAGAACAAGAGGCAGTACCAAAGGCTAGGGACCTCATCAATATGGACACTGGTAATATGTCGGATCTAGAGTTCAGAATGATGATTCTCAAGGCGCTAGCCAGGCTCCCAAAACTTCATCAAAATCAAAAGCTTCTGCACAGCCAAGGAAACAGTCAAGAAAACAAAGAGGCAACCCACGGAATGGGAGAAGATATTTGCAAATGACAGTATAAACAAAAGGTTGATATCCAGGATCTATAATGAACTCCTCAAACTCAACACACACAAAACAATCATATCAAAAAATGGGCAGAAGATATGTATGTCTTCTCCAATAAAGACATACAAATGGCTATCAGACACATGAAAAAATGTTCATCATCACTAGCCATCAGGGAGATTCAAATTAAAATTACATTGAGATATCACCTTACACCAGTTAGAATGGCCAATATTAGTAAGACAGGAAACAACATGTGTTGGAGAGGATGTGGAGAAAGGGGAACCCTCTTACACTGTTGGTGGGAATGCAAGTTGGTGCAGCCTCTTTGGAGAACAGTGTGGAGATTCCTCAAGAAATTAAAAATAGAACTTCCCTATGACCCTGCCATTGCACTCCTGGGTATTTACCCCAAAGATACAGATGTCGTGAAAAGAAGGGCCATCTGTACCCCAATGTTTATAGCAGCAATAGCCACGGTCGCCAAACTGTGGAAAGAACCAAGATGCCCTTCAACGAACGAATGGATAAGGAGGATGTGGTCCATATACACTATGGAGTATTATGCCTCCATCAGAAAGGATGAATAGCAACATGGACGGGACTGGAAGAGATTATGCTGAGTGAAATAAGTCAAGCAGAGAGAGTCAATTATCATATGGTTTCACTTATTTGTGGACCATAACAAATAGCATGGAGGACATGGGGAGTTAGAGAGGAGAAGGGAGTTGGGGGAAATTGGAAGGGGAGGTGAACCATGAGAGACTATGGACTCTGAAAAACAATCTGAGGGTTTTGAAGGGGTGGGGGGTGGGAGGTTGGGGTAGCAGGTGGTGGGTATTATAGAGGGCACAGATTGCATGGAGCACTAGGTGTGGTGCAAAAATAATCAATACTCTTATGCTGGAAAAAAAAAAAAAAAGGTGCTAGCCAGGCTCAAAGAAGGCATGGAATATATGAGAGAAACCCTGTCTGAAGAGATAAAAGACCTTTATGGAGAAATAAAAGAACTAAAATCTAACCAAGCTGAAATCAAAAAAGCTATTAATGAGGTGCAATAAAAAAAATGAAGGCTCTCTTACTTCTAGGATAAATGAGACAGAAGACATAATTAGTGATATAGAAGACTAAACGACAGAGAATAAAGAATCTGAGCAAAAGAGAGACAAATAACTTCTGGACCACAAGGGGAGAATTCGAGAGATAAATGATACCATTAGACGAAACAACATTAGAATAATTGGGATTCCAGAAGAAGAAGAAAGAGAGAGGGGAGCAGAAGGTATATTGGAGAGAATTATTGTAGAGAATTTCCCTAATATGGCAAAGGGAACAAGCATCAAAATCCAGGAGGCACAGAGAACCACCCTCAATATCAGTAAGAATAGGTCCACAACCCATCATCTAATTTTAAAATCTACAAGTCTTAGCGACAAAGAAAAAATCCTGAAAGCAGCCTGGGACAAAAAGTCGGTAACATACAATGGCAAAAATATTAGATTGGCAGGAGACTTATCCACAGAGACCTGGCAGGCCAGAAAGAACTGGCATGATATTTTCAGAGCAATAAATGAGAAAAACGTGCAGCCAAGAATCTATATCCAGCTAGGCTATCATTGAAAATAGAAGGAGAGATAAAAAGCTTCTAGAAAAAATGAAAACTAAAAGAATTTGTAAACATCAAAGCAGCTCTACAGAAAATATTGAAAGGGGTCCTCTAAGCAAAGAGAGAGCCTAAAAGTAGTAGATCAGAAAGGAACAGAGACAATATACAGTAATAGTCCCCTTACAGGCAATACAATGGCAGTAAATTCATATCTCTCAATAGTTACCCTAAATGTAAATGGGCTAAATGCCCCAATCAAAAGACACAGGGTGGATTAAAAAAAACAAAACCTATCAATATGCTCTCTACACGAAACTCATTTGAGACCCAAAGACACCTCCAGATTTAAAGTGAGGGGGTGGAAAAGAATTTACCATGCTAATGGACATCAGAAGAAAGCTGGGGTAGCGATCCTTTTATCAGATCAATTAGATTTTAAGCCAAAGACTATAATAAGAGATGAGGAAGGACACTATATCATACTCAAAGGGTCTGTCCAACAAGAAGATCTAACAATTTTAAATATCTATGCCCCTAACATGGGAGCAGCCAACTATATAAACCAATTAATAACAAAATCAAAGAAACACATCAACAATAATACAATAATAGTAGGGGACTTTAACATTCCCCTCACTGAAATGGACAGATCATACAAGCAAAAGATCAACAAGGAAATAAATGCCTTAAGTGACACACTGGGCCAAATGGAGGTCACAGATATATTCAGAACATTCCATCCCAAAGCAACAGAACACACATTCTTCTCTAGTGCACATGGAACATTCTCCAGAATAGATCACATCCTGGGTCATAAATCAGGTCTCGCCCAGTATCAAAAGATAGGGATCATTCCCTGCATATTTTCAGAACACAATGCTCTGAAGCTAGAACTCAGTCACAAGTGGAAATTTGGAAAGAACCCAAATGCATGGAGGCTAAAGAGCATCCTACTGAAGAATGAATGGGTCAACCAGGAAATTAAAGAAGAAATGGAAGCTGTGATTCTGGCATTTGGCATTTATTTGAATGGAGAGTAGATAAGGAGGTCATCAGATTTCCCAGTATCTACTGTTCTACAGTGATTGCATTTCACTATACATTATTTTAAAATAATGTGGCACTGCTAACAAAGCATGCTGTGAACATTTCATGAGTAAATTAAGTTCTACAGCATCCCAGTATCCAGAATGTTTCAAAACATCCTACTGTAGATTCTTTCTTTGTCCTCCTCTCTTCTGGCCTGGGTCATATCCTTTTTAAATTCATGACTAAAAGCTGCAGATCTGCATAAAGTTGCAGTATTCCTTCTCTATCTCTTTTTCACGGGAGATAAGTGGTTGATCATAATAACACATTTTTAAAAGTATAATTCTTATATAGAAACACACATAATTTTTATACTACTTAGTGCAACCCAGAAGTCAAGAAATTGTGAAGTAGCAAGATCCCTATACTTAAACAAGAAAATTAAGAGCAAATCATTGGAATTATTTCAGGTAGTCAATGTGGACTTTTTTCTTTTCAAAAGCCAAAGGATTCAATCCAAAAATCTTACAGTGTCCTCACATAAAGTAGACTGACCAGTGTCCCAAACAACTGCAGCACAAAAAGAATACTACAGAATATACTAATAGCCATGATGTAATTAAACAGTAAGTTCTGCTTATCTTATCCAAAAATCTACTGTCAAGAAACATATTAAAAGATATTTTTCATGGAGTCCATATTTTAGGTCAAGAGTATACCCAATTTTTAACTCTAATCACATCAGTGTATTGAACTATCCCCTAAGAGTGGAAGGAAACATCTCCTCCATGGAGAAAGCTCAAATATAATTCATGCAGAACCACAGGGAAGGAAATACAGTTTATACAGCTAGACAAAAAGTGTTCACATAATAGAAACAGTGCCATTCAAAGGGAATGAAGCCATTTCTAGGGAATACATTGTTAGGATCAAACATTTTTTTTTTTACAGTGTTTTGAAGGAAACAAAAATTTCTTTTGTATTAGGAGTGATTTAAAGTTATATAAAATAGGCACTTTGAATATTTGATGAAAAAACAGGCTAAGAATAAAAGGAAGCAGTATATAATATCAGATGTGGGGTAAGGAGGATGGAGCATATTAACCAAAAGGTCTGCCAAATTCAAATGATGTGAGAAGAAAAGAAATGCTACTGTAAAAACTTATTCTCTTAGCCATAATTTCCTCAAAATATTTATAAATTCCTCAATAAAATTAGAAATTTATTAGTGATTACAGCCATATTTTAGTCATAGTTTCTGTATATAGCTTATGGTTAAGTTAACTATACACTATGATATATGTATGGAATTAGTCTCAAGTATTCATTTTTCTGAATTTATGAAGCCTAAATTCCTTTGTTCTCAGATTTTTTTGTGCATAAAAATTACCTTATGACAAGTTAAAATATTTATGGGACACATATGCCATAAACGCAGTAGTTCTAAGGTTGTCTCAGAATTCTTGAATTATAAAATGTATTTGCATTTTATATGATTCTAAGACAAGTGATCTTTGTAGCATACTTTAAGTGAAAGGTTTCCCTAAGGTAAATAATTCCATTAGGCTTTATATATATATAATGACCCCTAGCTATTATAGTTAAATCTTGTACTCCTAAATCCGAGAAGTAGTATTGTTAATGAAATGCTACCATAATGATATTACACGCTACATGTCATAAATGAACACATATCCTTGAGTTTTATAGCATTAAAATTACTGCAGTGGTAAATTCCAAATGCAGGTCGCTAGAATGACAGATGTATAGCTGTAGGGGACTCTCCTTCAAGTATGATTTCATTCAGGGAAAACAAATGGTTGTGTATAAATCCTGTATTATAAGAACTCTTCAGTAATTATTCATATAGGCTTAGATACAGGATCTCAACTAACAATTCAGTCAAGATTGGAATGCCCAGAATGGTAGACTAGAGACATAGTAATCTTTTTTCCTTTCCCATATAGAGAGTGGTTTCTGCACAAATATCTTTTTGCCTACATGTTATAACATTTTCTGGAAAGAAAAGACCAACCATTACTGCCATGTAATACTAAAGTGAAACTAATATATCTACTTAAAAAATAACAAAGTAGAGAGGAATCATGAGTATTTTGAGACTTACTCCCAAGTAGATGTCATTCATTGCAAAATTTACTTTACTCCGTTAGGTGCAAGTACATTAGAACTTTTACTTCTCTCTATATGATGATCATACCAAGAAAGAAATAATGTATAAACATGTTGAGTCAGATAAAACAAATTTTTGATTGATCAATCAGTAGTTCTCAACTGGGATTATTTTGCCTCTCGAGGGACATACATACTATATGTTCACAATATGTGAGTGTTCAGGCAGCTATTAGTGTGTATAGAGTACAGGCCAGTCCCTCAAAACAAAGAATTATCTATTCCAAATTGTCAATAGTGCCAAGGTTGAGAAACTTCACTATAAATTAAAACTGCAACTCCCCCTAATGTTTTTTTGAATTTACTCAAGAACTCAAGAAACATGTCTCTGACTCTGTCAGTTTATGTAACTATAGATCCCATTTACAAATTCACATTAAATCATCTCTTTGGTATATTCCATTTGTAACAATGTCAACCACTTATCTCATAGCCCCTCAGTTTGGTAGTTATCAGCCTCCAGCACAGACATGATCCAACAAAGGATCTTGTTTAGCTGCAGTAAGTAATTGCTCTTCATTTCGCTGTGTTAAGAAGCACTCTTCCTTATTGATTTTGGGCTGCACTTGAAGCATCACTATAATTTTTTGCCAACAACCTGAATCTGCTCCTATTGATCAACCAATGCCTTCTGGCAAAATTTTTGCTACACCAAAGATACGAAACAAGGAATAGTGCATATAAAGTAAAACAGCCAGAAACTGGTGCTTGCTTATCTAATACTTCCAGAGATCAAACCAACAGAAAAGAAACAAATAAGAAAGACTTGACATTCTTTGTTTCCTTTTGTTCCTTACTTAATTAACCTCAATATAATTAGAAGGGTAGGTGAATTTAAGTAGCAACTCTTTATTCATTTTTACATAGCTGTCCAGGAGGTCTGTTAGTAAAGTCTTTACCTGTGGAAAGTTTCTCTTTGTCTAACCAAAAATTTATGTGGTAAAGCACACTAGTTAAGAATCTGCTCTGACTTACATAGTTCTAAACTATATCCTACATTAGTCACTTAAAGGGTGTATGATATTGGTAATTTCTTTAACATCTCTGAAATTTGCTTCCTTGTCTGAGAATGCATGGTTGTTATAAAAGATGGTGTGACTGACAAAAGATGTGAACTAAAATAAAGCATCCATAATGACAAGGATATGAAACTCATTTGTCAAAGAGACAATGTTCAAAATGAGAAACAATAATATAGTCTACCAGAGGTTCAGTCTTCCCTGTCTCTGAGGCCTCAGATGAGGCACTAGAATCTTAGCTTTGCCATTCTCACATGGATTTTCTTATAGTTCCTTACTTCATTATTTTGAAGATTTAGGCTATGTGCCAGGCTGTTCACCAAGTACAAATAACTGACACCAGACATTTGAGACCACTTCTGGGATCTTACAATAAGACTATCTTGGGGCACCGGGGTGGCTCAGTGGGTTAAGCTGCTGCCTTCAGCTCCGGTCATGATCTCAGGGTCCTGGAATTGAGCCCTGCATGGGGCTCTTTGCTCAGCAGGGAGCCTGCTTCCCTCTCTCTCTCTGGCTGCCTCTCTGCCTACTTGTGATCTCTCTCTCTCAAAAAAATAAATAAAATCTTTAAAAAAAGAAAAGACTATGTAGATTATAGGTCTATTTTCTCAGCCACAACATCTCTTATCACACTCAGACAGTAGGCTTTGCATAGGATCATCTCCACAAACATAAAGGGGTAAAACAAAATATCTTAAAGAAGATTAAAGAATAAACTGAGATATTCTATGTAATGTCCTTAGCACAATGCTTAGCACAAAGTAAACATTAGGATGATGGTTATTGCATGTATCAGCAGAATAAACATGATGTTTATCTAATAAGAATATCTAATATTTTATCACAATACAATTTTCATAGATATGTGTTAAATCCCATGACTAATAAAGTACTACTATGTCAATAATATAAATAATTTGATACATACCATTATAAAGGAAATCATTGAATTTTTTTTTCACCTTACTCTATAAGAACTTGCAGTAAATCACTGCTGTCCTCAAGCTGTAAACTGTCTCCCTGTAAGTTTTTTCCATTATTCCCAATATGCAAATATATTCCAGCAAATCTGGCCAAAGTTATTACTTCTATTCCTCTTTACTGTGCCAGTAAAGCTTGGCACTCATTACACAACTCTGAAGCTAAGACAGTGTAATTTCTCTATTAAAATGAAAAATTTTAAGAACTTTTATTTTTTTTCTTCCCCTTTATCATGGGTTAAGATTTAAGTTATATTGTGTTGTAATTTACATATATTGTGTTGTAATTTATAACAGAAAAGTAAAAACAGCTTTTTAAATTTAGCTTTGCATGACCACGATGGTCACTTGTCATAGTTAAGCCTATTCATGGTACATTTCTTCATCTGCTGCACTTGTGCTATTGGTGATTGGAGATTTTGGTTGATCTATCATTTAGCAAGACTATTTAGAGATTAGAAAAATTGAAATTATTTCACTTTACTTAATGGATTTGTTAGCCTTATTGTCCAGGATGGTTTACTAATCCCCTCTTTTTAGAAACTACTCTGGTCTACTCTAACAGATTACTTGAGAAATGCTTTTCCTTGGAATTATGTCATCTTTTTCCAGTTAACATTTATTCATAATGTTGCAGTTGAATTTTGCCTATTGCTTATGTTTTCATCCTATAGTTAATGTTTTATATCAGGAACTATCTAAAGGACAAGATCATTCATTTTTTAAAGTATATGTATGCTAAACTACTCACAGAGAGGTATACATTCTCTATGTACTGAGAAGAAAAGATCACAAAAGAACAATGTATTTAAGAAAGTACGTATTAAGATGGGTAACCAGGATGCAGTAAATATTTTTAAACATATCTTAATAACTCAGCTTTTAATCAGGAAGCACTTAATGATTTGTCTAATGTATATTACTCAAATCATATAGATAGATACAGATATAGATGGATGGGTAGATAGATATACCGACATATATACTGTCACCACCAGTGGTTCTATTTTTATAAATAATCCATTAGCATATCAAAAATAGGAAAAAATACATACATATCTCCATGTTTCAATGAACCTACATGATTACTGCCAGCTACAGAAGTATCGACTTTGTTAACACAATGGGGGGTAGGGTAGTGGTAGGAAACAAGTTCTGCAGAGAATATGAAGAAATAAGAAATACACCCCAAATTGTGGAAAATGAGATTCCAGAATAAATTAATTATATTTTAACTAGCAGGATGCAGCATTCTCATAAAACTAGAGCTATAATCTAACTCAGTTGACTGATGAAAAATTTAGTTTATGTGACAACATAAGAAGCAGTCTAGCCATCTATTTCCTGGTATCAGTGTTTTTCAAACTTCTGTGGGGTCTAAAAATCACCTAGGATACTAGTTAAAATGAAATACTTTCACCTTCTGAAGATTTGGATCATTAAGTTGGCTGTCTTAGGACCTAGATTCTGGATTTTTTTTTTAATGATTTTATTTATTTGACAGAGAGAGATAAATCACAAGTAGGCAAAGAGGCAGGCAGAGAGAGCGAGAGGAGGAAGCAGGCTCCACAAGGAGCAGAGAGTCCGACGTGGGGCTCGATCCCAGGACCCTGGAATCATGACCCAAGCTGAAGGCAGAGGCTTTAACCCACTGAGCCAACCTGGCGCCCCTAGATTCTGGATTTTTAAGTTTCCAGAAATCTAACATACAATTTCACCTTAAACAAATATGTTTACCAAAAGGGTAAAATAAATGCACATAATAAGATACTAATTATTGCTTAATTCATTTAAAATTTTATTTTTATGACACAGTGACTGGGAGAAATACATTCTTTTTTTTTTTTTTTTTTAAGATTTATTTATTTATTTGCCAGAGAGAGAGAGAGTACACACAGGCAGGCATAGTGGCAGGCAGAAGAAGGGAGAGAAGCAGGCTCCCTGCGGAGCAAGAAGCCTGATGCGGGAGTTGACCCCAGGACGCTGGGATCATGACCTGAGCTGAAGGCAGTAGCTCAACCAACTGAGCCACCCAGGCATCCCAGGAGAAATACATTCTTAAAGTAGAAGGCAGAAGAATTTCCTGGCTCAAGTTGTTTAGGGGTTCTTTCAGCATTTTAAATGAAATGCATCATTCAAATATTCTCAAGTGTCACTTAAAGAAGTGTTAAAATATATTCAAGATGCATTTTGTAGGACCCTTAGAAGGTTCTTAAGCATGGTTAAATATTGTATCTTTTTTCAATGTTTAATTCAATTTTATAATCTCATTGATCTTATTATTCATTGGAATTAATTTTATTCCTCCTGATGATGAAATATAATATGCTAGAATGAACTCTGACTTATGAAGTATTTTTTTCTTTGCCTAGTTGAAAAAGTTATTCAACCCACAAGAAAATCTCTTGAAAAGTAATTTTAGTGTGATTTAGACTTCTTGGCAGTTTTCCAAGTATCTCTGAAAAACAATGATCCTTTCTCTCTTCCTTTTTCTGGGTATTTTCAAACATTATATATATCTTTCCTTCTCTGTATCTCCTCCCAAAGTTCTAATTTTAGCTAAGCAGAAACACACTGACTAGAACCTTGCTAGTGACCTACCCATAAGCTGACTGAACCTAGAGCTAACCCATACATCTAAATATACAAGTGGCTCATCTTGGTAGATAATCACATATTTTAAAAGGTATGAAGCCCTGGGGTAAATATTAGATTTCTATAGATGATATAAATCTCTGGAGGTGTACTAAAGAATCTCTCTAGTAAAGTTAGCAGGAAGATTCCAGTCCAAGTAGCAAAATTGACTTTTCTTATCACATCTATTTATATTGAGATTGACATGAACTTAGGCAATTAAGCAAGCTTAGTTTTGAAACCTTACTTCTGTTCTACAATTTGTTCTATTCCCAAACTTCTTAATGTAGTGTATGTTATAACCATTTTGAGAAACTTATTTCATTTCCTGAAAATTCATCTGTTCAAACTTTTTCTTTTTGAAATATCCAAATAAAAACTATTACAATGCTATTTCTAATGAAAAGTATTTGCCACTTCAGTCATTTTATTATTATCTATCACTGCAAGCACAATCTAAAAAAATACTCTCTGCATGGAACATTTTGCCATGAAAATGGCTTCAGTAAATAATGCACACTCTCACTTTCTTTGTGACCATCAGCATACAGGGTCTATAGTAGTCTACAATTCAAGGCTCTGGAATAGGGGTTCTTAACTATAATTCACTTAATAGCAAAAGGTGACTGCTCTACTCCTGCATTTCTGGCTTTATCACCTAGATGGCAACATCATCTTCTCAGTTGCAAAAGTTACTCTACTGAGAGTTGTTAATTAAGTTATCATTCCTTATCCAAGACATTTATTCAATTATATAATTATTCTAACACTTTCAATCTCTTTGGTCTTTTCCTCTACTCAGACCATGATTATTGAAAACTAAAAATGGAGACTAGCTGTTGTTTCTGGTTCATGCTTACCAACCTTCTCCCACTCCCTTGGTTCTCTCCATTATCCACAATGCAGCCTAAGTCACTATTAGAAAACTATTTTAATTATGTCATTCCCTTGGATACTCCAATGTCTCCCATTGATCTCAAGTTAAAGTTTAAACTTCTTAAATGGTTTTAATGCCCTTTGACATCCTTTTGACTCCTTTGTCATTTATACTGTATTTGTATTCTACATTACAGTCATGCTGATATCTTTTATTTCCTAAGCCACATCATATTCTATTACCTCTGTTTCCTCTGCTAGAGATTTTCAATTCATCCTCACTTGGCTGCCTTCTATTTACCCTTCAAGTTACAGCATAAACATTAGTTCTCCCAAGAAGCCTTTCCTAACCCCACAAATCCTGGTTAAGTGCTCCACCTAAGTGCTTTGATGGCAGTCCATAAATAAACATAACAGTCATCTCACTATGTTATAGTTTCCTGCCTACTCTTTATATCCAGATGTATGGATATAAGAAACCACGAGAAGAGCAACTGTGCTTATCCTGGGCATCTATATTCTTACTGCCTAGCTCATGTCTGATATAGAGTAGACACTCTGTCAACATTTAGTGAATGAAATATATTAGTGTAAATGTCAAGAATATTATGGTAAAAGTATTGTATAGATATAAAAAATATATCAGTGAGGAAATTTGTTTGTCCCTAGGCATTTTGAGAATAAAGTTATCCTTAAAATTTGAATATGAAAGGAGCGATCATAATACAAGGTAACTCTTTTTAGTCACTAAACTTATAAAATACATCAAGAATAAGGTCAGTGGGGCAGGGCTTTATATATATCATTCCATTGGTAGGTGCTCAGGTTATAGTAACTGTTGTAAGCATAGAGATCACAGATGCTCAGTATTTGGACACTTATTTAAAAAGCAGTTTTTGGGCTCTCTGCTCAGCAGGGAGCCTGCTTCCCCCTCCCCCTCTGTCTGCCTCTCTGCCTACTTGTGATCTCTCTCTCTATGTCAAATAAATAAAATCTTAAAAAAAATAAATAAAAAGCAGTTTTACTTGCTTTATGGTGTTAGAAGTATTTAGAATGACAAAGGCAATCTAATGCCAGATTTTTTTTTGGAAAGATATTTAAAATTTAAATTAAGTAATTTTGTTAAGTTACAATATTCTACAACATTCTGAGGAATGAAAGAATACAAAAATAACCACAGCAAATTCCCTGCATTCAAACAGCCTACAGTTTAGAAGTGAGGCAAGTAATTATGTATGAAAATAAAGAGAATTAACAGTAACTATGATCATAAAAGTTGTCATGAAGACACAAGGGTGGGCAATATTGCTTTCAACAGGTTCAAGAAATAAGATCTGAAAAATGTCAAGGTTGTATTGCATGAGGACTTGGTGGTAACTAGAGTTGGGGTGACTAGAGAATGGAATCAGTATTTCCATGGAGCAAGAGCGTTGTTAGCAAAGACTTGAAACAAAACAAGGGAGTACAAGGCCTATTTGGGGAATACAAAATATCCACACATACAGTTTTTACTGAACTGGAAAGACAGGGCTATGGTAAAGGCAGGCTGTTGTTGATAAGATTGGAAAGGAAGACATGAATGCTATATTCATAAGGACTTTGGTCAGTAGGTAATAGGGATCCAATTAAGATTTTTAACCAGCATTGCCATTCTTTAGGAATGAACAGAAGAAGATAGGATAAACTGTCTAGTTTGACTCTCTCTTGACATTTTCATTAAGCTCTATGAATTTTGTAGAAAGTGTCAATCCCATATAATTTGATGCTACCCTTCCTGAAATAAAAAGGGAAATTAAAGTGATTTAAATAGTACAATGAAAATATGCCACTATTGAAATGCTAATGTAGATGCAGTTCTTGCTGAAGTGAATCTTTGATTGTAGGATATGTAGATTTCAAGAACAAGAGGTTTCACTTCTTAGTTGAGAAATACATTCAAGAGCATAACTGTTATATCTTTAATGAGTCATTTCTGTTATTTATTTTTCCCATTCCCCTCATGACATCTTCCCATAGAAAAATCAGCAATTGTTCCTTAACTATATGTATGAAATGAGAAGAGAGAAGAAAATATCTGTAATTCTTCAATGCTTTCATTTTTTTGATGACTAATCAGTTCATGGTCTCCATGAAACTATGTAAAATAACTTTGTCATGCTAAGAGCATCCTTGGAATCTGAGTAAGCTTATGGTAAAATAATATTCAATCCATTTTGTTAGATTGGGTAGTTTCCATTTCTCTACTTCTGCAAAGCAGCTGAAGAGAAAATAAAGGACATAAAGGACACGGCATATAAACTGATTACACTGCAAAGTATAATTGAAAACATGTGCACTGAAATGTTTGAGTAAATGACAGGCATATAATTGTCAGTTCTTCCTTCTTGAAAGTAGGCATATGGATAACAGGAAATAAGTTTGAAATAATCTTTATGTGGAAGCAAAATTACTTCCTCTTTGGTATTCAGTTCTTAGCAGAATACTTAACATGTTCTGTATTTGAATATAAGGAATATTTTGGAAGTCCAGTAATGATTTGTGGATTGGATTAAATTCAGCATATTTATAATCCTTGAACTACTCATATTGAATAATAAAATATATTATTTAATTGAAAATATGCTCTAGCTCAGCACTTTTATTTCCTAATAACATAGTATCACTTTCAAGTCTATAAATTAGATTTTAAATGGCTTATGCACACAGTATAGCTAGCCACTAAATGTCACAGACATCATGAAGCTCTCCTCCATTGTAATTTTATAACTCATAGTGCTCTTCTGAAAATATATAGAATTTTTTTAATATTTTACTTTAATGTTCAGAACCTACACTTTTCTTCCAAAACATTCTTGGGGGGTTATACATTCTTATATATTGTACATCTGATTTTATAGATATAGATATAGATATGTACTTTAATTTGTGATTATATAATGTGTTTTCAAATATATGAACTATATGAGTAATCAGGGACATATTAAAAACTATTAAATATAATTCTTCATTAGTTTATATGGGATCTTTTGGTTTATTGAAACCTGCCATACCAAGAAATATTGATCAATTTTGGGACTCCTACTAGGGTATAAGAAACTATGTAATTTATGTATACTTATTAGCTCAAGTCAAATGTGTTATTTACTGATAGACAATTAAGCATAGCATAAACAGCATACATTTGGCATTAGGCAGTCTTGGATTAAAAAATTAGCTGTAGATCATTTTCTACTATATAACTTTGGACAAGTTAAAGTACCCAGGGTTCTATTTTCCTGTCATTAGAGCTAATCTTTATTTCTTAAAGTGTTATAGAACTTAAATAACCTATATGAGGGGCATAGAGCAGTGCCTATTATCAGGATGTTTACTACTAGGATTAATTTTATACATAGGTGAAACTATGACCTAATCTCTATTATCAAGAAATCTATACACTGCTCAGGTGTTTGAAATGCAATTGAATAACAGAGACGAGAGTCTCAGAAATGAAAAAGAAACACCTGCTTGCATCAATGCCGAGCAAACACTTATAATTGCAGGGAACAATATATTTTTTTGTGTATGTTCTGCCCCCATACTTAGTATGTCACGAAAGCACTGAACCTTGGTCTCTCGAGACCTCTAAATCAAACCTTTCCACATGACTCTATCTGTATGAAAGGCAGTGCAATTAACTGAGAGTTCCAGTTACTATATTTGTGCTTCTGGGCAAATAGTTAATATCCTCTCCAAGTAGGATAAATTTGATGCAAGATTCATGCACCCTTAACATTAACTAGGTCTTTTTTAGCCAAGCTTAGGCAAAAAATCATAGAAATCAGGGCGTTCCGTAGAGCCTGTTCTGCCTCCAGGTGCTTAGAATTTAAATTTGGCACTGCTTTACAGGCCAACAGCTGCTCTCTTTGCAAGAGGTGGAGCATGGAAAGAAGATAAACATTTATACTATATAGGGCAAAAAGAACAGCTTGAAGTAGAATATTCTGAAAACAATGATAATTAATACAGACTACAGGAAAAATGTTATATAAATTATACTGTAAGAATTTTTAAGGACAGCATTATAATAATCCAATTTTAAGACGGAATAGAATTCCAAATTGTGAAAAATACTATATGTCAGAAAAAATGTCTCAGGAAAATAGTATATTAACTTTTCAGTATCTTAAAAAATTCTAAAATCAGGAGTCGAACCCAAGATTTTGCATTTCAGTGGCAAAGAGAAGAAAACAACTATTAACCCTATTTTCTAGATATTTTCAAACATCATCAATGCAGTACAATGCTCACTAAAATTACCAGTTCCCTTATATACCTGAGATCTGGTTTATCAAATACTGAACAAACAGTAAAACTGCACTATATAATTAGACATAAATACGGGCCTAAAGCAATTTACTAAATATTCAGTTAAATTATTCCCAGAGTATACCCACCCCATAGAAGAAAACTCTATAGGGATTGTATGTTCATCAGAATGCTCTTTTTGAGAATTTTAGAAGTGGATATGTTGAGATATAACAAATTGAAAAATAAATCTAAACAACAGAAATAATAACTTCTATCCTAGGCAGAATTTATTTTTTTCAATTATTTACTTGAATAGTTGAAATATTTATTTCAACTATTATTTGCTCCTGCTGAGCAAGGAGTCTGATACAGAACTCAGTCCCAGGACTGAGCCGAAGGCAGACACTCAACCAACTGAGCCACTCAGGTGTCCCATCTGGCCAGAATTTAAAGCTCATTTCTTATTCATTCATTTTTTTTTTTAGACAAAAAAGATTGAGCTCCCACTAAATTTTAGACACCATTCTAGCATAAGTGATGCACTTATGATCAAGATCAAATTTTGCCCCTCATGAAGTTTACATGTAGATGCAGTCATATGATGATCTAAGGAGGGAAAAAGAAAAAGAAAGTAGTACTATAAGAGATCTCAGAGCCAAACATGAATACCAGTGTTTCTACAGAGAAAGGAGTGAAGGAATATTGTAGAGGACAAAGTCAGAAAAGTAGTCAGAAGCTACTCGTCTAGTCTCATGACAAGGATTGTTTTCTGTTTGATTATGTTAAAGTACAAGTTAATTTTAAGCAGCAGAGTCCTAGCATGAGACTGAACACTTTGAAAAATGCTTTTGGTTCCTGCATAGAGTGGTTCTCTACTGGGTTATAATGAGAAGAAAGAATTAGTAAGTTATTACTGTAGGCCAGGAGAGAGAGGACTTGGAATTCTGGAGATACCAGAATTCCAAATACAATTATTTAAGTGTAATTATATATATATGTACATATATGTATATAAAACTATATATAGTTTTCATGTTTTGAATAAGTAGCTTTCTGATATCAACAATTTATATAAGTCTTTGAATGTTTGTAAGTATGAGCATTATACCTATATTGGCTCATAGTTAGAATAGCCTAGATGGGGGCACCTGAGTGGCTCAGTGGGTTAAAGCCTCTGCCTTCAGCTCAGATCATGATCCCGGGGTCCTGGGATCGAGCCCCACATCGGGCTCTCTGCTAAGCGGGGAGCCTGCTTCCCTGCCCCCCCCACCTGCCTCTCTGCCTACTTGTGATCTCTGTCAAAAAAATAAATAAATAAAATCTTAAAAAAAAAAAAAGAATAGCCTAGATGTTATTTTTTTTAGTTCTAAAGATCAATATGTTCCTGCCTCCATAAGGTGCCATATGAAGTAATCTAGGCTGAATAAGTTAATAAAAGGACTCGAGAAACATACAAATGTGGGCTTAACAGGAAAAGTGGTCTAGATGTAACTGAATAATTTGTTTCATTTATTTTGTGGGCCTAAGCATTTGTTCATTCAGAAAATACACTCCAATGGCCAGTGACTGACAGGCACTGTGCTGGGCACTAAACATATGGCAGGAAACATAATTAATTTGCTATTTGACTTTGTAAAGTCTTTGATCTAGCCAACCAGATATAATGGACAAATGCTCCTGCTGCTGGGAGTAGTTTTGTGTTTGTGTTTCTTGTTTTTTGTTTTGTTTTCAGCAGTAAAAATAATAAATAATAATGATAAATAATAATAATAAATAATAATGATGATGATGATGATTAATAATAATGATATTAAGATATTAATGATATTAAGATATATTCCTAATATTAAGATATATTCCTAATATTCCTAATCATGGGCGCCTGGGTGGTTTAGTGGGTTAAAGCCTCTACCTTCGGCTCAGGTCATGATTCCAGGGTCCTGGGATCAAGTCCTGAGTTGGGCTCTCTGCTCAGCAGGGAGCCTGCTTCCTCCTCTCTCTCTGCCTGCTTCTCTGCCTACTTGTGACCTCTGTCAAATAAATAAATAAAATCTTAAGAAAAGAAAGATATATTTCTAATCAGTGGAATAATCTATTTATTCAATATTTTTAAAAATTTCTTTTTAGTGTTCCAGAATTCATTGTTTATGCACCACACTCAGTGCTCCACCACACTCAGTGTGCCCTCCATAATACCCACCACCAGATCACCCAACCTACCATCCCCCTCCCGTCCAAAACCCTCAGTTTGTTTCTCAGAGTCCACAGTCTCTCATGGTTTATCTCCCCCTCCAGTTTCCCCCAACTCCCTTCTCCTTTCAAGCTCCCCATTTATTGTTTGTTATTCCTTATGCTCCACAAATAAGCAAAACCATAAGATAATTGACTCTCTCTGCTTGACTTATTTCAGCATAATCCCTTCCAGTCCCATCCATGTTGATACAAAAGTTGGGTATTCATCCTTTCTTATGGAGGCATAATACTCCATAGTATATATGGACCACATCTTCCTTATCCATTTGTCTGTTGAAGGGCATCTTGGTTCTTTCCACAGTTTGACAACTGTGGCCATTGCCACTATGAACACTGGAATACAGATGGCCCTTCTTTTCACTACATCTCTATCTTTGGGGTAAATACCCAGGAGTACAATGGCAGGGTCATAGGGAAGCTCTGTTTTTAATTTCTTAAGGAATCTCCACACTGTTTTCCAAAGAGGCTGCACCAACTTGCCTTGCCACCAACAGTGTAAGAGGGTTCCCCTTTCTCCACATCCTCTCCAACACACGTTGTTTACTGTCTTGTTAATTTTGGCCATTCCAACTAGTGTAAGGTGGTATCTCAATGTGGTTTTGATTTGAATCTCCCTGATGGCTAGTGATGATGAACATTTTTTCATGTGTCGGGTAGTCATTTGTATGTCTTCATTGGAGAAGTGTCTGTTCATGTCTTCTGCCCATTTTTTGGCATGATTATCTGTTTTGTGTGTGTTGAGTTTGAGGAGTTCTTTTTAGATCTTGGATATCAGCCCCTTGTCTGTATTGTCAATTTGCGAATATCTTCTCCCATTTCATGGGTTGCCTCTTTGTTTTGTTTACTGTGTCCTTTGCTGTACAGAAGATTTGATCTTGATGAAGTCCCAAAAATTCATTTTTGCTTTTGTTTCCTTTGCCTTTGGAGACATGTCTTGAAAGAAGTTGCTGTGGTTGATGTCTAAAAGGTTACTGCCTATGTTCCCCTCTAGGATTCTGATGGATTCCTGCCTCACATTAAGGCCTTTTATCCATTTCAAGTTTCTCTTTGTGTATGGTGTAAGAGAATGGTCGAGTTTCATTCTTCTATGCATAGCTGTCCAATTTTCCCAGCACCATTTATTGAAGAGACTGTCTTTTTTCCAATGTATATTTTTTCCTGCTTTGTCAAAGATTATTTGACCATAGAGTTGTGGGTCTATATCTGGGCTCTCTACTCTGTTCCACTGGTCTATGTGTCTGTTTTTGTGCCAGTACCATGCGGTCTTGGTAATCGCAGCTTTGCAGTAAAGCATAAAATCAGGCAACATGATGCACCCAGTTTTGTTTTCCTTTATCAATATTTCCTTAGCAATTCGGGGTCTCTTCTGATTCCATACAAATTTTAGGATTGTTTGCTCCAGCTCTTTGAAAAAATGCCAGTGAAATTTTGATCAGGATGGTATTGAAAGTATAGATAGCTCTAGGCAGTATAGAGATTTTAACAATTTTTTAAATATTTTATTTATTTATTTGACAGACAGAAATCACAAGTAGGCAGAGAGGCAGATAGAGAGAGAGGGGGAATCAGGCTCCCTACTGAGCAGAGAGCCGGATGTGGGCCTCAATCCCAGGACCCTGAGATCATGACCCGAGCCGAAGGCAGAGGCTTTAAACCACTGAGCCACCTAGGCGCCCCATTTTAACAATTTTTATTCTTCCAATACATTAGCATGGAATGGTCTTCTATCTTTTTGTGTCTTCTTCAATTTCTTTCACGAGTATTCTGTGGTTCCTCAAGTACAGATCCTTTACCTCTTTGGTTAGGTTTATTCCCAGGTATCTTATGGTTCCTGGTGCTATAGTAAATGGAATCAATTCTCTAATTTCCCTTTCTGTATTTTCATTGTTAGTGTATAAGAAAGCAACTGATTTCTGTACATTGATTTTGTATCCTGCCACACTACTGAATTGCTGTATGAGTTGTAGTAGTTTGGGGGTGGAGTCTTTTGGTTTTTCCATATAAAGTATCATGTCATCTGTGAAGAGAGGGAATTTGACTTCTTCATTGCCAATTTGAATACCTTTTATTTCTCTCTGTTGTCTGATTGCTGTTGCTAGGACTTCTAATACTACGTTGAACAAGAACAGTGAGAGTTCAATATTATTAATCACCTGAGATGCTTCAAACCCAATATCAATGCTAGATAACTAAGCTTCAAAAGGACAAATTATCTATTTGGTGGTATTGCTCAAAATTTTTCTGTTAACTGCCTCCAACAATAGCATACAAAAAGGTAAATAATATGTTTCTATTGGGTAACCTGAGGAAGAACTGGAAATTATGTGGTACCAATATCAACCCAACATTTAGATTATGTAATTCATTTGCTTTGGTATCAGTAAGTCCTCATTTCCTTTTCCCCTCAGCCCCTGACAACCACCTTTACACTCTGTTTTTTTGTTTTGTTTTTTTACTATTTTAGATGTCTCGTGAAGTGGAATCATGCAATATTTGTCTTTTGATGAATGGCTTGTTTCACTTAGCTTAATGTCCTTAGGGTTCCTTCATGTTATCACATATGGCATGATTTCCCTCTTTTTAAAGGATGAATAGGATTCCTTTACATGTTTATAACACATTTTTCTTTTTTACTTATCCTAAATGAATATTAGTTTGTTTTCACATCTTAGCTACTGTGAATAGTGCTACAGTGAACACAAGAGTGCTATCTCTTCAGGATCCTGATTTCGGTTCTTTTGGATAAACACCCAGATAGTGGGATTGTTGCATTGTACAGTAGTTCTAATTTTAATTTTTTGAGGAACATTATACTATTTTTCATAGAAGCTGGATCATTTTACATTCCTAGCAACAGTGTATAAAGACTCAAAATTTTCCATAGCATTATCAACATTTGTATTTTATTTGATAATAGTCATCCTAACAGGTGTGAGGTGATATCTCATTGTGGTTTCAATTTGCATTTCCCTTATGACTAGTGACATTGAGCATGTTTTTATATACCATTAGCCATTTGGAGGTCTTCTTTGGACAAATGTCTATTCAAGTCCTTAGCTCATTTTGGAATTGCACTTAAGGAGTGTCTCTTTGTTTTTGCTGTTTAGTTGTAGAAATTCCTTATATATTTTGGAGATTAACTTCTCACCAAATTCATGGTTTGCAAATATTTTCTCCAATCCCATAGGGTGTCTTTCAACTGCTGATTATACCCTTGTGATACAGAAGCTTTTCAGTTTGACATACTCCTATAGGTTTGTTTTTGTATTGTGGCCTTTGGTGTAGTATGTAGTATCCAAGATCATTAAAAAAGAATGTGACAAAGCTCTTCCCCCGTTTTCTTTTAGGGGTTTTAGAGTTTCAGGTCTTCTGTTTAAGTCATTAATCTGTTCTAAAATGATTTTGTGTATTGTGTAAGATAAGGAGGGTCTAACTGATTCTTTTGCAGGTGGTTAGCCAGTTCTCTCAGCACCATTGATTGAAAAGATCGTCCTTTCCAAAATATGCACTCTTACTCTGTTGAAATTACCACTGTGTTCATGTATTTGCCTCTTGGCTTTGATGAACATTTTTATGACAATTGTCTTGAAATCTCTGTCAGATAAAAAATTTAAGTCCATTTTAATAGGGTCAGGTTTCCAGAAATTTATTCTATTCTGTTGTTCAGAACATTGTTATTTGATTTTTTATTTTCCTTAACTCTGTGTTGAATTCTACACATTAGGCAGGACAGGCATCTCTCCCACTTTTCACAGCTGACTATTTAGGAGAAGAGCCTCACCAATCAGCCTTGCCAGATATTTTGGAGGCTAGTTCTTTGGGCAGCCATGGAGAAGTTGAGATGCTGAATACAGGGATCAACTCTCCCTCTCCAGGGGGTAGCTGAGAACTGGGATTTTTCATTTGTCTGTATGAGGTAGGGGGAGAATCTATGGCATCAAACAACACAAGCCATCATCTTCATTCTTTATTAGGTGGCTAGACTGTGTGGGTTCCATTAGCATCCAAGACCAGAAGGTCAGAAGTAGGCTCCCTGCAGAGAATTCTTGGAAAAGCTAGACTTCTGGACACCCAAACCTACTCCTTCCTTAACCTGGAAGAAGCTGGGGCTAGGGAGTTTTTTCCTGACTATATGGCTCTGAGCCAAGAGTAGATATTCTGTTAAGAGGGTGTCGTGCATCTCCCTACTGGCTTCAGTGAGTCTGGTAACATATTTGCCTGGGGTTTAAGAGCCTTTCAATTTATAGTTTCTAAATTTCTAGGAGGGTAATTTATTTGTGAAATGTTGCTGAATTGATATGTTTGTGGGAGGAAGGAGAGTCCAGGAAATCTTAATCTGACATCTCATTGATTTCACTTCCTTTTTATTATTTTTTAAAATGACTGGAATAATTCCTAAAAAATAACATGAAAACTATAAGTAGCCCCCCTTTTTTTTTTGGATCCATGTTGTTTTGGGAGATAACATATCCTTTGTATAATACAACTTCTAAAATCAATACCAGAATATAGAATCAATCTTTTCAAAAATAATATATTTGATATGTCTCACTAAAATATATTAAAATGCTATTGAGAGTAAAAAGTGTTTGGATCATCACACATTAAATAAAATTTTGAAATACTTTAAGTATTAGGAAGAGATACAATATGACAACTCAAGAATACCCTGAATTCACCCCCTCCATGGTCATACCAAATCTTTACCTACATTTAGAGCAATTTCTCCTAAAGAACTAAGAGTTGACTGAATAGCGTCTGCACAACAAAGGGTAGATGGACCACACAGAGAATGACAAGAAGGACAGAAGCATGGCAATGAACCCTGACTTCCAATCTGCAAACTACAGAGAGGGACAGTACTGAGGGACCAGGAATAGAGTCATCCACCCTGAGGCCCAGAAAACAAGCAATGATTTAAAAGGGTAACTACAATTCAAAGGAACCAGCCTTTGAGTATCTGCTAAACAGTAGGGAACCTATGGAACACTCTCTGGGTTTTGAAGGGCTAATGAATGCCAAGTTTATACTCTCTCTTGATAGTGAAGATGGCAGCAGAGTTGCGTTTCCCAGCCACCAAATGCCTTCACAAGCCCTGGGCTTCTTGCCCACTCCAAATCCAGTCATCCATACCAAGGGCAATCTCCCCACCTGCCTGAGCTCTATGCACCCCTCCATGGCGTCTCCAGTAATGCACATATAAGGACACCCTTGAGCAGTGCCACTATGGCTCCAGCCATCTGTTCAAGATAACCGACATAAAGCACCCCATGACACACAAGGCCCATATCTGTTTTAGTTGCAGACAACTCTCTAGGACCCCCATGCATGCAGCATTCTGAACCCCTTTACCACTTACTATTTGGAAAAAAAAAAAAAACCAGCTAAATTTTGTATAACTTGGAGAAAGAAACAGATATTGAACTATAGGAAGCACAGAGAGCCCCAAACAAGATGAACCCAAGGAGGTCCATACCAAATAACATAATTAAAAAGTCACAAATTAAAAATAGAGAATCTTAAAAACAGCAAGAGAAAAACAGCTAGTTACAAATAATGGGAAACCTCATAGGGCTATGAGCTGATTTTTTAGCAGATATTCTGCAGATCAGAAGGAAGTGGTATGGTATATTCATGTACTAAAAAGAGAAACCCACAGGTAAGAATACTGTACCTGAAAAAGTTACTCAGAATTGAAGGAGAGGGGTGCCTGGGTGGTTCAGTCAGTTGAATAGCTGACTTTTGATTTTGGCTTAGGTCATGATCTTGGGATTGTGAAATTTAGTCCCATGTTGGGCTCTGTGGAGAGTCTGCTTGAGATTCTCTCTCCCTGTCCTTTGCTCCTCCCCCATGTGCTTTCTCTCTTTCTCTCTAAAATAAATAAAATCTTTAAAAAAAGAATTGAAGGGGCACCTGGGTGGATCAGCAGGTTAAAGCCTCTGCCTTCAGCTCAGGTAATGATCCCAGGGTCCTGGGATCAAGCCCTACATCGGGCTCTCTGCTTGGTGGGGAGCCTGCTTCCTCCTCTCTCTCTCTCTGCCTGCCTTTCTGCCTACTTGTGATTTCTGTCTGTCAAATAAATAAATAAAATATTTTAAAACAAATTTAAAAAATAAAGAATTGAAGAAATAGATTTCTTCTTTCTCTTTCTCTCTCTCTCTTTCTCTCACTCTCTCTCTCTCTCTCACTCACACACACACACACACACACACACAGTCAAAAGCTTACCACTACTAACTCAGTCTTAGAAGAAATGAAGGGACTTCTTTAAGTGGTGATGAAAACTCTTAACTACAAGCCAGAAAATTATAAAAGGAAAAAGTTTTGTAAGAGCAACCATACTTATTCTCAATTGCTTGACATACTCAGTCACTTATTAAGGTAGTATGAAGGTTAAGAGTCAAAAGTAGTAAATCAGTTATATCTAAATCATTAGTTATGGGACTCTAAAGATGTAAAATATGACATATATAAAATATAGACTCCTAGTATGTGTTCAAAGTTAAATGACCATCAACTTAATAGACTGTTATATATTTAGCATGTCATATGTGAACCTCATGGTAAATACAAACCCAAAAACCGTAAGAGATACACAAAAAATAAAGAGAAAGGAGTCCAAGCATAACAGTAAAGCCATTAATCACAAAGGAATAGAAGAAGAAAGGAAATATAAAAAACAACCAGAAAACAAGAAATTAGCAATAAGAACATACTTATCAACAATTACTTCAAATGTAAATGGTCTAAATGCTCCAATCAAAAGATAAAGAGTGGCTGAAAGAATAATAATAAAAGAATCATCCAAATGCTGCCAACAAGAGACTCTATTCAGACCTAAGGACACATATAGACAAAGTAAAGAGACGAAAAAAGATATTCCATGCAAATAGAAGGGGAAAAAAAATTTTGGGTAGCAATGCTTATATTAAAAAAATAAACATTTTTTTAAAAGACTATAACAAGAGACAAAGAAGAGCAATACTTAAACAATCCAACAAAAAGTAATGCTAATTGTAAGCATCTTTGCACATAGCCTAGGAGCACCTAAATACATAGAGCAAATACAGATAGAAAAGGGGAAATAGACAGTAATATGATCATTTTAGAGGACTTTAACACCCCACCTACATCAATAGAAAGATCATCCAAACAGAAAATAGTGAAAGAGGAAATAGTCACTTTGAATCACATGTAGCACCAGATGGACTTAATATTTATATACAGAATATACATTTTTTTCAAGTGCACATGGAATATCCTCCAGGATATATCACATATTATGTCACAAAATAAGTCTCAATAAATTTGGGATGATTGAAGTCATATAAGCATGACTTTTAACTACAGTATTATGAAATCTCAAGAACCTAGATGTCCATCAACAGATGAATGGATAAAGAAGATGTGGTATATATACACAATGGAATACTATGCAGCCATCAAAAGAAATGAAATCTTGCCATTTGCGACAACATGGATGGAACTAGAGTGTATCATGCTTAGCGAAATAAGTCAAGCAGAGAAAGACAACTATCATATGATCTCCCTGATATGAGGAAGTGGTGATGCAACATGGGGGCTTAAGTGGGTAGGAGAAGAATAAATGAAACAAGATGGGATTGGGAGGGAGACAAACCATAAGTGACTCTTAATCTCACAAAACAAACTGAGGGTTACTGAGGAGAGGGGGGTTGGGAAAAGGGGGGTGGGGTTATGGACATTGGGGAGGGTATGTGCTTTGGTGAGTGCTGTGAAATGTGTATACCTGGTGATTCACAGACCTGTACCCCTGGGGATAAAATATATGTTTATAAAAAATAAAAACTTAAAAAAAAATAAAAAAAAATTAAAAGAAAAAACTGGGAGAGAAAAATGAACATGTGATGGCTAAATAACATGCTACTAAACAACAAATAACAAATCAAGGAGGAAATTATACCATATATGGAGACAAGAAAAAAAGAAAGAAAGAAAAAAAAATGAAAAAACAATGGTCCAAAATCTTTGGAATGCATAAATGGAGTTCTAATAGGAAAGTTTATAGTTATACAGGGGTGGGGAGAGGGAGAAGCAGGTTCCCTGTTGAGCAGGGGACATGATGAGAGGCTGGATCCTGGACCCTGGGATCATGACCAAAACCAAAAGCAGATGCTTAACTAAGCCACCCAGGTATCTCTATTTTTTTATTTCTTCTTTGATCTTTATTATTTCCTTCCTTATACTAGCTTTTTTTTTTCCCCAGTCCCTTTACCTGTAAGGTTAAATTCATTGAGATTTTTCTTGTTTCATGAGGTAGTACCTGCTTGGCAGGGAATCTGCTTCTCCCTCTCCCTTTGCCTGTTGCTGCCCCTGCTTGTGGCCTATGTATTAGATAAATAAATAAAATTTAAAAAAAAACAATAGTATTTTTCATATAACTAGGAAAAAATGCTCCTGAAATATGTACGGAACCATGAAAGACCCCACAGAGCCAAAGCTATCTTGAGAAAAAAAGATCAAAGCTGGAATTACCACAATCCCAAATTTCACGATACTTTGAAAGTTTTAGTAATCATAACAGTATGGTAATAGAACAAAAGTACACACATAGATAAGTGGAACAGAATAGAGAACCCAGAAATAAACTCATGCTTGTATGGTCAATTAAATAATGAAAAAGGAAGCAAGAATATACAGTGGAGAAAAGACAGTCTTATCAGTAAATGGTGTTGAGAAAAATGGACACCTACATGTAAAAGAATAAAACTGAACCACTTTTTTTTTTTTAAGATTTTATTTATTTGACAGAGAGAGATCACAAGTAGGCAGAGAGGCAGGCAGAGAGAGAGAGAGAGGGAGGAGGAAGCAGGCTCCCTGCCTAGCAGAGAGCCCGATGTAGGACTTGATCCCAGGACCCTGGGACCATGACCTGAGCTGAAGGCAGAGACTTAACCCACTGAGCCACTCACGCATCCCTGAACCACTTTCTTAAACCATTCACAAAAACAAACTCAGAACCACTTTCTTAAACCATTCACAAAAACAAACTCAAAGTGGATTAAAGACCTGTGAGACCTGGAACCATAAGCCTCGCAAAAGAAAGCAAGCGAGTAATCTCTTGGACATTGGTCTTAGCAGCATATTTAGGGACATTTCTCCTCAGAAAAGGGAAATAAAAACAAAAACTATTGAGACTACACCAAAATAAACTTTTGCACAGCAAAGCAAACTATTAACAAAATTAAAAAGCAACTTATTGAATTATATCTAATAAGAGGTTAACATGAAAAATATATAAACAACTTACACAACTCAATATCAAACACAAAAACAGTCCAACTAAAAAATGGTCAGAAAACTGAATGGACATTTTTCTAAAGATGAAATACAGATGGCTGACAGACCTGTGAGAATATGTTCAACATCACTAATTAGGGAAATCCTAATTAAAACCACATTAAGAAATCACCTAACACCAGTCAGAATGGCTAGTATCAGAAAGAAATGAAACAGCAAAGTGTTGGTGAGGATGTGAGAGGAGGTGCACTTTGTGCACATTGTGCACTTTCATGGGAATGTAAACTGGTGTAGTCACTGTAGAAAACAGTATGGGGGCTATCTCCAAAAACTTAAAAATAGAAATATCATGGGATCCAGTAATTCCACCACTGTATATTTATCCAAAGAAGACAAAAACACTAATTTGAAAACATATATGCACCCCCATTTCATTCCATCATTATTTACACACACACACACTGTGTGTGTGTGTTGTGTGTTGTGTATACATACATTTCATTATATATATTACTCATTCATAAAAAGAATGTGATCTTTCCATTTGGGACAACATGGACTTGCCTAAAGGGCATCACGCTAAGTAAAATATGTGAGAAGGAAAAAGACAAATACCATATGATCTTATTTACATGTGCAGACTAAAATAAAACAAAGCTAAACAGACTAAAACACAGAACAAACTGGTGGTTGTCAGAGGGGAGATGTGCGTGTACGCATGGATAAAATAGGTGAATGGGATTAAAAGGAACAAACTTCAAGTTATAAAAGAAGTCACAGAGATGAAAAGTACAGATAGAGAATATAATTATAATAATGTATGGTAACAACACTTATGATAAATACTGAGTAGTATCCAGAATTGTCCAATCATTTGCACTATACTATGAAACTCACATAGTATTATATACCAAATATATTTCAATAAAAATTTATTAAGGTATTATTAATGTCATTTTAATTTTACCCTGTTAATATTCATTTATGCAATTATTTTATCAGGACTCTAGTATATCGAGTCAGGATTGCATATAAATGAGTATTCATATTTGCAAACTATGTTTAGTGAGAAGATTATGGAATCTAAATACTTTGAAGACCACTTCCTATGAGTAAATATTCATAAAGGGGCCAGTCAGTTAAGTATCCAAATGTTGATTTGGGCTCAGGCATTGATCTCAGGGTCATGAGACTGAACCCACTGTCAGGCAGCACACTGGGCATGGAGCCTGTTTAAGATTCTCTCTACAGCTGTCCCTCCCCACTCGTGTGCTTTCTCTCACTGTCTCTCTCTAACAACACAAAGGGGTGCCTAGGTGGCAGAGTCAGTTAAGCATCTGCCTTTGGCTCTCATGATCCCTGCCTGGGTCCAGGGATTGAGCCCCACATTGGCCTCCCTGCTAAGCAGGAAGCCTGCTTCTCCCTCTCTTTCTCTGCTGCTCCCCCTACTTGTGCTCTATCCCTTGCTCTCTCTCTCTCTCTGACAAATAAGATCTTTTAAAAAATGCATGATTAATGCTATTTCTCATCTATAGCCCAATATCAGTTTTTACAATGTCTATCACAGTAATTATTATTAATAGATACTGTGGTTATTTCCTTAGGTAGCTCTCTTCCTGATTAGACAAGGAGTTCTCTGAAAGGAGGGCCTGTGTCTAGTTGGCATTACTGTCCCACGTTTAGCATGGTGCTAGCAATGTAGAAGATATCTAGTAAATTTTTGATAAATTTCAAAAATAGATGTGAGAAACAAATACAAGAGAATATATACAATGCTGCCAAAGCATATTTTATTATAAATCCTAGTGGATTGTTTTATAATTTTAAGTGAATTGTCACAAAGTGTTCAGGAAGCTATTGTATAAAATACTAAATTCCATGATTTGACAGAAGCAACTAATGGCTTGTATCTAGGAAAGCTGAAAGCTCCTCAAGACAGCCCCAGAACTCAGGGATGTGATATAACTTTGAACAAGCTATTTTGTTGCACCCTCTATATATTTTGTGGTATCACTTAGAGACAAGAAATAATTTCTGAGTGTAATTTCTTCTCCCTACATCATTCTAAAAATTGTAGGTAAAATGTAATAGGAAAATATTTATTTTCTTGTCACTTAATATGACCAGTAGGAATAAAGAATACTGTCTATAAAAATGTTGAAACTATAAGATTCACGTGTAAACTAATGATAGGATTTGGGAAGAGCACTTTAATAAATGTGATTTTGCTGTTTTGACGTATTCATGAAAAAAAACCATTGTAATCACTTTACATAATCCTTACATCCAAAGAAACCATGAGTTTTCCTTAAAGTACCTTTTAATATAATGCAGTTATATGAATTATCTAAATTATTTATTTCTACTGTCTGTGCATTTTTCCCTTTTAAAAATAAACGGAAGTTGGTGCAATATTTAGAAATAATTCTCAAATTAAAAGTGAGGAAGCTGGTGCATCCCATAACTCCCCCAAGATTATGAAGTCAGCAGAATTGATTTTGATACAGCATATTTCATTAAGTAATTATTCATGCATAATTGTGGATTTTAAACACATACTTATTTTGCTTTTTATAAAAAAATTCTTCTAGTATCATTCTAATTGCCTATGAATATGTGAACCAGAATTTTTACTGTGCTTTTATAAATTTACGATAATCCACTTTCTTTTAAACAAAGGGTGGATCCATTCATTTTGAATAGTTCAGATGCTTTAACAGAAAGTTTACAGATAATTTGGATCATACTCAGGTTTAAATAGAATAATTAATAACTAAATCTTTTCCTTTTAATGAGCTATCTCAAATTAGATAAATATCAAAATTACAGTCACTAATTTTCATTTTTCCTCAAAATATTAAGTTAAAATAACTGCAAATACCATATTTGCCTTGATAGATTATATGTTTGTTATGTGCAGAAGCACATTTAATTATTAAATTCACTTAATTTTTTTACGAACATTGTTTTAATTGTAGATATTTGAAATACCTACACACTCTCCCAAAATTATATTCATATTAGTTGAATCTCTATTTTGTACCTACAATGGGTTAATTGAAGTTTTGTTCATTTGATTGCAATGTCACAAGGAAAAATTGTTTATAAATCTCAGCTTTAAATTCTTTCACCTGTATAACATACAGCCCTAGGGATGCTGTAAGGATTAATGAATTTGAAAAGTACATTGACCTTTCTGATGAAACATGCTCTATAAGTACAAAATGCTATTACACTGTGCTCAAATAAGATGCATTGCACAAAGTGAAAAATATATATATATATGTAAGTAGATCAGATGAAGGCAGATTGACAGCACAGACCTATTATATATAGAAACCCTTGTCTCTAGTAAGGTTTGTCCTAACTTATAAAGTTTGTTCTTGTCCCAAATATCTCTCCTTTGTTTGGCTTTGTTTCTGTGTCTAATGTAAGAATTTAGGTCATTTCTTTTAAAAATATATACCATTAATGTTAGTGTTTTACAGCTGAATTATATATCCTCACTATATTCTTCCCAGCCAATAAATGAGATTTTAGTTAGTACAACTCGGCTGAGTTTTTTATTAACTGGTTATGTGCCAGACATTGAGCTAAATACTAGTCACAGATTATTTTATTCGACTCATTCAACTTATAATAAAAGACAAACTGTACAGTAAGTCAGCCATGGCTGAATAGTGATATTAACTTTTGAACTCATGATCAGCATAGAAAATGTGGTATTGAGAAACTGGATTTGGCAGCATGAATCCAGCACATTTTCTTTTTTTCAAATGATGAATTTGAAGCCAACCAGAGCATTTAAATGAATATTCACCTTCCCTGTTCAAATGCTATTTCATGAATCCAGCACATATTTTTTTCAAATGATGAATTTGAAGCCAACCAGAGCATTTAAATGAATATTCACCTTCCCTGTTCAAATGTTATTTCCTGTGAATAGATTTCTTTTTATTTATCTTCCAAGGATCCTCATTACATTAATGCTAAAAATGAAGGTACAGTAAATAAAGGTGTTGGCATTTTGGATATTGGCAAGAAATAGCTTTCTCTATAAATTAGTAAATTAGTTTTACTTATTAATTACAAATTAGTTCTATATATTATTCCACTGAATGATAAGTTCATGTGATACATGAACTTGATCATTCCCATATACTTTTGAAAGCTACTCTTTGCAGCTTCAAACTTATAGGTTGGAAATAGATCCTAAGTCTCTGTCTTTACCTCATATTTTAATATTTAGGAAGCTTCAATGACATAAATTGCAAATTAAAGGAACTGCTAAATGCAATAGTTCTCAAACTCTATCTAAATAAACTTAATGATAGAAAAGAGTGACACTTTCAGGTGAGAGAGTCATATATAACAACCAGAAAACTGCCTATCACACAAAATTTCTTTGAAATCTGTTATTTTAGGAATCATAATTTGCATTCCATTTCATAATATATCATGCATAATTTATTAAAAAGATAAATTTCCCTTAAATTTTGAATTAAAAATGTGATACTTCAGGACAATTCACCACATATATATTTTGTAATTCTAAAAGTGTCAGGAAAAGGGACACTTGTCTGGCTCAGTCAGAAGAGCACATGACTCTTGATCTTGGGGTAATGAGTTTGAGGCCAATGTTGGGTGAAGAGATTAAATAAATAAATAAATAAATAAATTAAAAAAAAAATCATAAGGAATACAGTTGATATCCAAAAAAGAGTATTCCAGTTTGAGAACATACCCTTAGTGAAACAGATAATAGAAAAGCTAGCTATAAAACACATTTCAAATAAATACTACTATACTGACTTCCATTAGCAAATCAATAAAAGAAACCAGAAAAAATTTCAAATTGGCTACCATTTAATAAAATTACAAAAAAAATCATCACACATATATCAAAATATGGAACATCAATAAAAGTACTAAAATATTAAATCATGGGGTGCCTGGGTAGCTCAGTCATTAAGCATCTGCCTTTGGTTCAGATCATTTTCCCAGGATCCTGGGATCCAGTCCCACATGGGGCTTCCTGCTCAACAGGAAGCCTGCTTCTCCCTCTCCCACTCCCCCTGCTTGTGTTCCCTCTCTCACTGTCTCTCTCTGTCAAATAAATAAATAAAATCTTTTTTATAAAAAGGAATATTAAATTCAATGTCATTAATTATCCTCATTAAATTATTCTATATTAAATTCAATGTCACAAAATAAAAGAATTCCAAATCATAGTTATCACTTAAAAAACATGGGGTTGGAGTACTAACTACCTACATAGTCAAAAATTCATGTGTAACTTTTGACTTCCCCAAAACTTAATTACCAATAGCCTGCTGTTGGCCAGAATTCTTACAGATAACATAAACAATTGATTAAAATATAATTTGTAGGTTATATTACATACTATATTATAAAGAAAGCTAGAGAAAATAAAATGCTATTAAAATCATCAGAAAGAGAAAATGCACAGGGCAATATACTGTATTTATCAAGAAAAATTCATGTAAAAGTAGATCTCCACAGTTCAAACTTGTGTAGATCAAGATCAACTCTGTAATATGAGAAACTCTGACAATGTGATCACTTGCCTTACTTTCATTTATATATTTTAATCAGATTGAAGGGACAATTGCTTTGGAGTTTAAAAAGAGGCCAAAAGTAAGATGCCTAGCACAAGAATTGTGTTTTTACTTTTTTTGTGATGTGACTTTTGATTAGTTATTTTAATTTCATTAAGGCTGCATTTTTTTCTATCAGTAAAATGGACTTGATATGTAAGATTAACCATGGAAAATTCTGAGCATAGTACCTTATCTACACTGCAACATTAATATTATCTTCTGATATTATGTGATTATATATAATTATGTACACTAACAAGAAATATGTAACTTTTAGAACCACATTCAAATTATTTTATATTTTATGGTAAGTTTTATTGTACTTATTTAAGGAATAATTATATGGTGTTTAAGCTGTCTGAATATTTCAAGGCTACATAAGCACAAAGTTCTAGTATATATTTAGGCAACATTTTTCTTAAAACTTCTAGAAATGATGGAGCCTCATAGAAAACTGGAAATTCATCATCTGAAAAGTCAAAGCATAACCATTTCTGCAGTATACTTCACACACAGAACATTTCTTTCTTTCTTTCTTTCTTTCTTTTTCTTTCTTTCTTTCTTTCATTTTCTTTTTTCTTTCAATATGCCATGATGGCTCCATGCTAGGCCTCTTAGTTATTGCTTACAGTATCTTGAACATCCACTCACAGATCTTTCAATTTGAAAAACTGGTTCATTTTTGTCATATAGGTAGCAATACAAGTACACTTCCTATTAGAGGCAGACTCTGAATAAATAAAAGGAAACAAACCAGCTACCTCTTTTTCTCTAATAGCCCCAAATTATCACTCTATATAATGGTCTTATTAATTGCTTAATTACTTGATTATCTATTTTCACTCACAAGAGTAAGGTCCTTCAATATAATGGCAGTGTATTTCTTGTTCTTTCAAACATTTGAGAGCATCTTTTGAATTAAATAATTCAAGCTAGATGAAATGGACTAATTCCTTGAAAGATACAATCTGCTACAACACACACACAAAGAAATAGACAATTTGAATAGGCCTATATATTACAGAAATTTAATCAATAATGAATAACATTCCAAAAGACAGTATCATACTCAGATAAATTCAGTGATGAATTCCACTAGACATTTAGAGAAGACATTATACCACTTCTCTACCATATCTTTCAGAGCGTAGAAACAGAAGGATTACTTCCTCATTCTATGAGATCAACATTGCTCTAATCAAAATGAGACAGTGACATTACAGGAAAATAAAAACCCTGTATATCAATATCTCTCACAAACAAAGATGCAAAAATTTGCAATTATTAACAAATCAAATCCAAAAACATACAAAAAGAAAAAAAGAATTACATACTATGACAATGGGATTATCCCAGGTGTGGAAGGCTGGTTCAATATTAGGAAGACCAATTAGTGTAATCCATCATATCCACAGACTAAAGAAGAAAAATCTCATGAACATATTGATAGGTGCAGAAAAATCATTTGATAAACTCCCAAGCCATTCCTGATAAAAACTCTCAGCATACTGGGAACAGAGGGGACATCCTCAATTTGATTTTTGAAATCTATATTAAAAGAAAAAAAAACTATAGCTAACATCATACTTATTAGTGAGAAACTTGGAGGTTTCCTGCAAAATAAAGATGTCTTTTCCTTACCACTGCTTTTCAACAATGTACTGGAAGTCCTAGCTAAGGCAATAACACATGAAAACTAAAGTATACCAATCATGAGGAATAAAACTTACTCAGGTCATCTTGTTTGCAGATGACATGATGATGTATATAGAAAATTTTTAAAAAGTCAACCTCTCCAGAACTAAAAAGCAATTACAGCAAGGTAGTAAGATATAAGATAAATTACAAAATTCAATCACTTTCCTATATATCAGCAACAAATATGTGGAATTTGAAATTAAAAATACATTGTCATTTACATTAGCACCCCCAAAATAAAATACTTAGGTACAAATCTAACAAAATATATCTAGGATCTAGAGAAGAAAATAAGGAAACTTTGATAAAAGGTAACAAATAAAAGCTAAGTATAGGGAGAGATATCCCACATTCATTATTGGAAAGATTCGAGATTGTCAAGACATCAGTTATTCCCAAACTGATCTATAGATTGAATGGAATCCCAGTTAAAATCTCAGTAGGTTATTTTATGAATATCAATAAGCTGATAATATTGTTTATGTAGAGAGGCAAAGACCCATAATAGCTAACTCAATACTGAAAGTGAAAAACAAAGTTAAGGACTAACACTACCCAAATTCAAGACTTACCATAAAGCTACATTAATCAACAGAATATACAACTAGATTTAATGGAACTGAATAGAGCTCTCAAAAACAAACCTACATAAATATGGTCAACTGATTGTTGACAAAGTAGCAGAGACAATACAATGGAGCAAAGACGGTCTTTTCAACAAATGGTGCCAGAACAACTAGACATGCACGTGCAATAAGATTTTTACCCTTCAAAAATTAATTCAAAATGGATCCTAGATCTAAATATAAAATGAAAATCCATAAAATTACTAGAAAATAAGGAGAATAACTAGCTAACCTTTAACGTAGCAATGATTTTTTTTAGCACCAACACCAATAGCACATTCCATGAAAGAAACAATAAACTGGCCTTCATTAAAATTAAAAACTTGTCTATGAAAGTGAATGCCAAGGGAATGAGAAGACAAGCCACAGACTAGGAGTATATATTGTAAAAAATACATCTGATAAAGGACTGTTGTCCAAAATATACAAAAAACTCTTAAAACTCCATCATAAGAAAACAACTGTATCATAAAATGGGACAAAAACCTTAATAGATACCTTACCAAGAAAGATAGACAGAAGGCAAATGGCAAGTAAATATATGAAAAGATGTTCAACATATCATTAGAGAATTGCAGATTAAAACAACGAGATACTAGTGTGCCTGGGTGGCTCAGTCATTGAAGCAGTCGATTCTTGACTTGACTCAGGTCATTTTGGGATCAAGTCCCAAGTCAGGCTCTATTCTCAGTGTGAAGTCTGCTTGAGATTCTTTCTCTCTCTCTGCCACACACCCCCCCCCACTCATACACGAACTAACTCTCTCTCTCTCTCCCCCCTTTCTCTTTTTCTCTCTAAAAAACCCAAATATGATCTTTAAAAAAAAAATGAGACACCATTGCACACCTACTAGAATGGCAAGAATCCAAAGTACTTACACACCAAATTCTGGTGAGAATATGGAGTAGTAGGAACTCTCATTCATTGCTGGAGGAAATGCAAAATTGTACAGTCACTTGAGAAAACATTTTGGAAGTTTTTTTTTGTAAAAGTAAACCTACTCATACTGTATAATCCAGCAATCACAGTCCTTATTATTTGCCCAAATGTTCTGAAAACTTACAAGCATCTATGTGCACGTTTTTGTGTGGTTGTAACAGCTTTCTTCATAAATTCCCAGACTTAGAAGCAACCAAGATGTCCTTCAGTGGGCAAATGGACAAACAAACTGTATTACACCCAGACAATAGAATATTTTTCAGTTCTGAAGACAAATAAGCTATAAAGCCATAAAAAAATAGAGGAAACTTAAATGCATTCAGTAATAAATTAAACCAACTGTAAAGACTATGTATTTCTTCAACTATATGACATTCTGGAGAAGACAAATCTTTGGATATGACAAAAGGATCAGTGGTTGTGAGGTGTTGAGGGGGACAAGGATGGATAAATAGGCAGAATACAGAAAATATTTTGAACAGTGAAACTATTCTGTATGATACAACCATGAATATATGTTTTTATGTACTCATTGTATATAGAATGTACAACACAAAGAATGAACCCCAATATAAATTTAGAGATAATAATCATAATATGTCAATATATATTGAGGAGTGATAATGATGTATCAATATATATTCATGTATAATACAAATGTACTGGTGTGATGCAGATGTTCCTAGTGGGGAGGTTGTACATATGGGTAGAAGAGTACATGGGAAATCTCAGCAGTTTCCGTGAAATTTTGCTGTGAACATAAAATTTCTCCAAAAGATAAAGTTTATTAAATTTATAAAATGAAAACCCTAAAAATTTATGAACTCTTTTTAAAATGTTCTTACCTATGTTCCATAACATATAGATAAAAAATATATGAGCCATTAGCTATTTCCTTATATCTGATCACATCAGGGTAAACTTAAAGTTTTTTTACAAAACTAATTTGTGAATAGTTTTAAATAATCAGGACTTTAAAGAACAGCCAAACAATTCACTCAGCTGTGTATTAACTAATCTTTAATGTTAGGATGGGTAATTTAGTAAAATGAGAGAAATATACTAAGTAGAGAAAAGGAGATAAAGAGGCAGATGACAGATACATAGATGACAGATGATATATGATAGATAACAGGTATCAGTGCTAAGATTAATTTTAAAAATTAAGTATCTGAGAAAAAAGAACCAGATATCATATAAAAGTATTTAATTCAGTCATAAGTACCTGGTGAGTCTGATCCATCCTTGTATCTTATATAAGGATATATATCTTATTATATCTTATATACCACCTTCTCTAGGTGGTAATGCAGTAATTTACTAACAATGCCATAGATACAAATTCATCATTTATTGAGCCCTATCTTATATAAGATATTTGAAATAAATTTTATCTTCAATTCAGTCACAGACCAGCATATTAAAAATCATTTTTAAGATAAAAAATATATATGAAAAAACAATAAAATAGTGAAGAGGCATAATTTTGGATTATTTGGTAGCAGAAAGAAACAGGTAAAGGATACAAGTATAAGACACTTAGAGAAAATATAACATTCTGTGATGGAGTAAAGGTTTATATTAAATATTTCAGAAAAACCCTGTTTGATAGCAAGCTAATCTGGAAGCACAAACTATTACAGAACACAAATTTTATATATATATATATATATATACACACACACACACACACACATATATAATCATAAGCATCTAAATGCAGAATTCTTGATGGCATGAAATAAATAAAAATATGAACTAGGTAAGGAGTTTCTTCTAGAGATAAAGAGATGAAATTATCATAGAAAAAAAATAACTGGAAAAATTGGATTATTCATGCTAGAAAAGGAAGAAGTGAAAATATTTAGTTCTATACATATAAGCTAAACTGAAAGGACCTAATGGTGAACAGCCATCTTTCAGTTATGCTGATGGAATAAGAGCAAAAGAGCTTAAGCTTCTCTATGAAGAGTTCGGAAATAAGAAAGACTGTCATGACAGTAGAGTTTTTTTTAAGTATTAGACTACAGTAAGAATTTAGAATATATATATGTGTGTGTTTATATATATGTAATGTATATTTACATTATAAATATAAATTAATAGAGGGAGGAGTCAAGATGGCAGAGAAGTAGCAGGCGGAGACTACTTCAGCTAGTAGGAGATCAGCTAGATAGCTTATCTAAAGATTAAAAACACCTACAAATCCAACCACAGATTGAAGAGAAGAAGGACAGCAATTCTAGAAACAGAAAATCAACCACTTTCTGAAAGGTAGGACTGGCGGAGAAGTGAATCCAAAGCGACGGGAAGAAAGACCCCAGGGGACCCCGGCAAGCGGCAGAGCAACGGAGCACAAAATCAGGACTTTTAAAAGTCTGTTCCGCTGAGGGACATCGCTCCAGAGGCTACCCGGGGTGAAGCCCATGCGGGGTCAGCGTGGACTCAGGTCCCGCAGGGTCACAGAAGGATCGGGGTGTCTGACTGTCACAGAGCTTACAGGTATTAGACCAGGGAAGCCCGCTACAGAGACATAGCCAAGGAGTAAGCTCCCAGCTGGGGGTTACCTTGAAGGTGTCGCAGGCTCGGTGAGCTTGGATCGTGGCCAGAGGCCAGGGAGATGGGAGTAATTGGGCGCGGTTCTCTGAGGGTGCACTGAGGAGTGGGGCACTGGGCTCTCGGCTCCTCCAGGCCAGAGACTGGGAGGCCGCCATTTTCATTCCTGTCCTCCAGAACTCTACGGAAAGTGCTCAGGGAAAAAAAGCTCCCGAAAGCAAACCCAAGCAGATTACTCAGCCCGGCCCCTGGTAAGGGTGGTGCAATTCCACCTGGGGCAAAGACGCTTGAGAATCACTACAACAGGCCCCTCCCCCAGAATATCAGCAAGAAATCCAGCCAGGACCAAGTTCACCTACCAAGGAGTGCAGTCTCAATACCAAGGAGAGCAGTGGAATTCCAGAGGAGGAGAAAGCAAAGCACGGAACTCATGTCTTTCTCCCCATGATTCTTTAGTCTTGCAGTTAATTTAATTTTTTTTTCAATTTTTTTCTCTTCTTCTGCTAATTTTATTTAACTTTTACGCTTTTCTTTTTAAACGTTTTTTAACTAGTTTATCTAATATATATATTTTTTCTTTTTTATACGTTTTCGTTATTCGTTTTCTTTTTTTAATTGTTTCTTTTCGTAGCTTTTTTTTTTTTTTTTAATTTCTGAACCTCTTTTTATCCCCTTTCTCCCTCCTCACGATTTGGGATCTCTTCTGATTTGGTTAAAGTATATTTTCCTGGGGTTGTTGCCACCCTTTTAGTATTTTACTTGCTCCTTCATATTCTCTTGTCTGGACAAAAATACAAGGCGGAAAAATTCACCACAAAAAAAAGAACCAGAGGCAGTACCAAAGTCTAGGGACCTAATCAATATAGATATTGGTAATATGTCAGATCTAGAGTTCAGAATGATGATTCTCAAGGTTCTTGCTGGGCTCAAAAAAGGCATGGAAGATATTAGAGAAACCCTCTTGGGAGATATAAAAGCCCTTTCAGGAGAAATAAAAGAACTAAAATCTAACCAGCTGAAATAAAAAAAAAAAAGCTATTAATGAGGTGCAATCAAAAATGGAGGCTCTCACTGCTAGAATAAATGAGGCAGAAGAAAGAATTAGCGATATAGAAGACCAAATGACAGAGAATAAAGAAGCTGAGCAAAAGAGGGACAAACAGCTACTGGACAATGAGGGGAGAATTCGAGAGATAAGTGACCCCATAAGACGAAACAACATTAGAATAATTGGGATTCCAGAAGAAGAAGAAAGAGAGAGGGGAGCAGAAGGTATACTGGAGAGAATTAGTGAAGAGAATTTCCCCAATATGGCAAAGGGAACAAGCATCAAAATCCAGGAGGTGCAGAGAACCATCCTCAAAATCAATAAGAATAGGGCCACACCCCGTCACCTAATAGTTAAATTTACAAGTCTTCGTGACAAAGAGAAAATCCTGAAAGCAGCCAGGAAAAGAAGTCTGTAACATACAATGGTAAAAATATTAGATTGGCAGCTGACTTATCCACAGAGACCCGGAAGGCCAGAAAGAACTGGCATGATATTTTCAGAGCAATAAATGAGAAAAACATGCAGCCAAGAATACTATATCCAGCTAGGCTATCACTGAAAATAGAAGGAGAGATTAAAAGCTTCCAGGACAAACAAAAACTGAAAGAATTTGCAAAAACCAAAACAGCTCTACAGCAAATATTGAAAAGGGTCATCTTAGCAAAGAGAGAGCCTAAAAGTAGGAGATCAGAAAGGAACAGAGACAATATACAGTAACAGTCACCTTACAGGCAATACAATGGAACTACATGCATATCTCTCAATGGTTACCCTGAATGTTAATGGGCTAAATGCCCCAATCAAAAGACACAGGGTATCAGAATGGATAAAGAAACAAAATCCATCTATATGTTGCCTCCAAGAAACTCATTTTAAGCCCGAAGACACCTCCAGATTTAAAGTGAGGGGGTGGAAAAGAATTTACCGTGCTAATGGACATCAGAAGAAAGCAGGAGTGGCAATCCTTATATCAGATCAATTAGATTTTAAGCCAAAAACTATAATAAGAGATGAGGAAGGAACTATATCATAATCAAAGAGTCTGTCCAACAAGAAGATCTAACAATTTTAAATATCTATGACCCCAACATGGGAGCAGCCAACTATATAAACCAATTAATAACAAAATCAAAGAAACACATCAACAATAATACAATAATAGTAGGGGACTTTAACACTCCCCTCACTGAAATGGACAGATCATCCAAGCAAAAGATCAACAAAAAAAATAAAGGCTTTAAATGACACACTGGACCAGATGGACATCACAGATATATTCAGAACATTTCATCCCAAGCAACAGAATACACATTCTCTCTAGTGCACATGGAACATTCTCCAGAATAGATCACATCCTCGGTCCTAAATCAGGTCTCAACTGGTATCAAAAGATTGGGACCAATCACAACCAACACCAAGAAATACAAACAATTATAAGAACATACTATGAGCAACTCTACGCCAACAAATTTGACAATCTGGAAGAAATGGATGCATTCCTAGAAACATATAAACTACCACAACTGAAACAGGAAGAAATAGAAAGCCTGAACAGGCCCATAACCAGTAAGGAGATTGAAACAGTCATGAAAAATCTCCAAACAAACAAAAGCCCAGGGCCAGACGGCTTCCCGGGGGAATTCTACCAAACATTTAAAGAAGAACTAATTCCTATTCTCCCGAAATTGTTCCAAAAAATAGAAATGGAAGGAAAACTTCCAAACTCGTTTTATGAGGCCAGCATCACCTTGATCCCAAAACCAGACAAGGATCCCATCAAAAAAGAGAACTACAGACCAATATCCTTGATGAACACAGATGCGAAAATTCTCCCCAAAACACAAGCCAATAGGATTCAACAGTTCATTAAAAGGATTATTCACCACAACCAAGTTGAATTTATTCCAGGGCTGCAAGGTTGGTTCAACATCTACAAATCAATCAATGTGATACAACACATCAATTAAAGAAAGAACAAGAACTATATGATACTCTCAATAGATGCTGAAAAAGCATTTGACAAAGTACAGAATCCCTTCCTGATCAAAGCTCTTCAAAGTGAGGGATAGAGGGCATATACCTCAATATTATCAAAGCCATCTATGAAAACCCACCACAAATATCGTTCTCAATGGAGAAAAACTGAAAGCTTTTCTGCTAAGGTCAGGAACACGGCAGGGATGTCCATTATCACCACTGCTATTCAACATAGTACTAGAAGTCCTAGTCTCAGCAATCGGACAAAAAAAAGGAAATTAAAGGCATCCAAATCAACAAAGAAGAAGTCAAACTATCACTCTTTGCAGATGATATAATACTATATGTGGAAAAACCAAAAGACTCCACTCCAAAACTGCTAGAACTTATACAGGAATTCAGTAAAGTGTCAGGATATAAAATCAATGCACAGAAATCAGTTGCATTTCTATACACCAACAACAAGGCAGAAGGAGAAATTAAGGAGTCAGTCCCATTTACAATTGCACCCCAAACCATAAGATACCTAGGAATAAACCTAACCAAAGAGGCAAAGATCTATACTCAAAAAAACCATAAAGTACTCATGAAAGAAATTGAGGGAGACACAAAGAAAAGAAAAAATGTTCCATGCTCCTGGATTGGAAGAACAAATATTGCGAAAATGTCTATGCTACCTAAAGCAATCTACACATTTAATGCAATTCCTATCAAAGTACCATCCATCTATTTCAAAGAAATGGAAGAAATAATCCTAAAATTTATATGGAACCAGAAAAGACCTCGAATAGCCACAGGAATATTGAAAAGGAAAGCCAACGTTGGTGGCATCATAATCCCGAACTTCAAGCTCTATTACAAAGCTGTCATCATAAAGACAACATGGTACTGGCACAAAAACAGACACATAGATCAATGGAACAGAATAGAGAGCCCAGAAATAGACCCTCAACTCTATGGTCAACTAATCTTCGACAAAGCAGGAATGAATGTCCAATGGAAAAAAGACAGCCTCTTCAATAAATGGTGTTGGAAAAATTGGACTGCCACATGCAGAAAAATGAAATTGGACCATTTCCTTACACCACACACGAAAATAGACTCAAAATGGATGAAGGACCTCAATGTGCGAAAGGAATCCATCAAAATCCTTGAGGAGAACACAGGCAGCAACCTCTTCGACCTCAACCATGGCAACATCTTCCTAGAAACATCGCCAAATGCAAGGGAAGCAAGGGCAAAAATAAACTATTGGGATTTTATCAAGATGAAAAGTTTTTGCACAGCAAAGGAAACAGTTAACAAAACCAAAAGACAAGTGACAGAATGGGAGAAGGTATTTGCAAACGACATATCAGATAAAGGGCTAGTGTCCAAAATCTATAAGGAACTTAGCAAACTCAACACCCAAAGAACAAATAATCCAATCAAGAAATGGGCAGAGGACATGAACAGACATTTCTGCAAAGAAGACATCCAGATGGCCAACAGACACATGAAAAAGTGCTCCATATCACTCGGCATCAGGGAAATACAAATCAAAACCACAATGAGGTATCCCCTCACCCCAGTCAGAATGGCTAAAATTAACAAGTCAGGAAATGACAGATGCTGGCGAGGAAGTAGAGAAAGGGGAACCCTCCTACACTGTTGGTGGGAATGCAAGCTGGTGCAACCACTCTCAAAATGTTGAAAATAGAACTACCCAGCAATGACCCAGCAATTGCACTACTGGGTATTTACCTTAAATATACAAACATAGTGATCCAAAGGGGCACGTGCACCCAAATGTTTATAGCAGCACTGTCCACAATAGCCAAACTATGGAAAGAACCTAGATGTCCATCAACAGATGAATGGATAAAGAAGATGTGGTATATATACACAATGGAATGCTATGCAGCCATCAAAAGAAATGAAATCATGCCGGGGCGGCTCAAAGGTTTAAGCTGCTGCCTTCGGCTCAGGTCATGGTCTCAGGGTCCTGGGATCTAGTCCCAAGTCAGGCTCTCTGCTCGGCGAGGAACCTGCTTCCTCCTCTCTCTCTCTGCCTGCCTCTCTGCCTACTTGTGATCTCTATCAAATAAATAAATAAAATCTTTAAAAAAAATAAGAAAAAAAAAAAGAATTGAAATCTTGCCATTTGCGACGACATGGATGGAACTAGAGGGTATTGTCCTTAGCAAAATAAGTCAAGCGGAGAAACACAACTATCATATGATCTCCCTGATATGAGGAAGTGGTGTTGCAACATGGGGGCTTAAGTGGGTAGGAGAAGAATAAATGAAACAAGATGGGATTGGGAGGGAGACAAACCATAAGTGACTCTTAATCTCACAAAACAAACTGAGGGTTGCTGGGGGGAGAGGGGTTAGGAGAAGGGGTGGGGTTATGGACATTGGGGAGGTTATGTGCTATGGTGAGTGCTGTGAAGTGTGTAAACCTGGCGATTCACAGACCTGTACCCCTGGGGATAGAAATATATGTTTATAAAAAATTAAAAATTAAAAATAAATTAAAAATAAATATAAATTAATATGTAAATATATAAAATATAAATAGAAATATTATTTATAAATAATATAAATATTAAATATATATTATGTATTTGGGTAAGGAGGTGTTTGCAGTAGCGGAAGAGGGAACAGGAAGTGAAGAAATGGAGCAGTCCTGCTGTGTGCAGCAGGTGTACCACTCGATGTCTGTGGTCTTGAACTTTCAATAGCATCTATTGCTTTTCCTAACCCTGAAAGACAGTGAGTACCTCCTAACCTCTCCCATTAGTAATGGTCTTTACTACTGTCACTGCTGTTCGTTTGCTTTTAGTACTTTTTCTTGGAGAAAGTATTTTACTTTTAACTGCTTAAGAACAAACTGTTCCATGACTAGTATTTAAAAATGTGAAAAGCTGATGATGCACACAATTTAAGAAACATTTCTTTTCCAGTCATCTGAAAAGTTGAGAAGAACATGTGCTTTTTCTCTTTTAATGATTCTAAGCCTGAAATTAAGATTCAAGTTAATTTAGTTTGGACTGTCTTTGAAGTTGATCTGTGTTTCTTGCTCATTTCTCATACACATAGGTGCCACTGACAAAGGTAGATTTCCTTATTAGCATAAACACCATGACTTAAACATACACTTCATATAATTATGCTTTCTACCTTATTAAACAGTGGCTGTACCAATTAATATGGCCAATGCAAAACCATTCAGCTTCTTTAAAGATAGCTGGTGTTAAACCAAATCAATGTTTATCCAAATAAAATCAATTCAGCTAAAATATTAGCACGGTAAATTAATCATTACTCTCAAGTTTAAATTCAACAAGAACAATTAAAGAACAGAACCAGAGGATACCCTATTTTATTTCATTTCATGGTATGGGATAACACTAAAATATTGCCCAATAATTTCTTGGTAGGATGAGTACAATAAAAAATTACTATAGTTTTAAGCAGGAAAAACATACTCGATTCCCATATGAGTTTACTGCCTATTGCTATAAGATTTAGAGTTTTATGATGCATTTTTCCTTTAAGTGATTGTTTAGCAAAGATTAAAATTTACTTTCCACATTTTATATGATAGCAGATTATCACTAAAGGATATTCTGTAAAAAATTCTGGTGTTAGATAGTTTTGCTAAATATATACTACTGTAAAGGCTTCTAAAAATATAGTTAGAAGTTTTTTTTTTTTAAGCATCAGGCACAATCGTTAGGTTTTAAAAATTTTGTACCATTTATGTGGCTGTATTATTGTGTGACACACTGCCTCACATTTCTTTTAAAAATTGTTCAAAATGCTACATTTTTTTAAACGTTCATTACAACTCAACTCACAAGAAAATTTGGACATCTACAGTAGGTAACTACATTGAGCTTAGTACCTCTTTTTTTCTAATTCTATCATCTATGTCATACTGACCCAGTAAAGTATGTTAATACTACACAATAACATATAGTGGTTAAAAGCAAGAAGTCATGCTGCTGCAGTTTAAATCACACTCACTGTATCATTTACCAGCTGTGTGATTTTCAGAAAGTACTCAACCTCTGTAAGTCTCACTTCCTTCATCTTTAAGGGGGATAATAATAGTACCTACTCCTTAGGTCTGATGTAAGTTAATATGCTCAAGCCTTTTAATGCAATGCCTGACAGTTCATAAACAAACAGTAACTATTCTTCTTAGTGCTATACCTATTAACATATACAGTACTCAAATGGAAGATAAACACATTAAAAAAATTGGAAACATCACCAGGTGTAGACATGATGGGGCTTTAAAAGTAAAATCCCACTAGCACCATGGATTCCAATGATCAAAAATTCTATTCACTGTACTTGAGTCCAGGAGGAAATAGATGCAACACTCATATTAGTATAATTTAGGAAAGATTGTCATAGTACTCTTTATATGGGCAAATATGGAGCTAAAAGGGAAGGTGCAGAACTCCAGCATTACTTACAACAGGGTTCCTTTAACATTCCTTGTGGAGAAGGAAGTGAGCAGTTACTAGAATTGGATGAAAAAAAGAATTTCGTTGATAGGGCTACATGGCTGAAGGAACTGAGACCTTAGGTCAAGGTAAATAGCCAGGTTGCTGAATCTCTGCAGACTGGGCACCAGGAAAATAAATATTTCAAAATTGCTCTCCTTGCCCCCTCAAATCTCCTGCCCTTTTTCCTCTTAGAGAAAATCAACTGGAAGCAAGAGGGTTAGGAAACCCAGAGATAAGTCAATACAGGTCAAAATCCTAGGGCACAGAGCAGAGTGGACATAGGTGGAGATTAGATATAGAATTCAACCAGATAAAATGCAACCTTCTGTCTGCCTGTCATCTAGCTATTTCCTGATCTACCAAATGTTGAATTTTGGACAGGTAAACACAACATAAGTACAAATTTAACTTCTAGAGATTAAGAATGCATGTAATGTCATGTGTTAAAATATTTCTAATCAAAAAATAATGCATAGATTCAAAAATTGCCAGAACATTTGCTTAGTCAAATAGTATAGTTTGTTTCACATATAAGTAGGCATAAATTTCCCATGGAATTGTTCTTACAATCATTGATTTCTTTTCAATCTGAAATATTCACTAACTTCTGCTATTATTCCTTTAATTTCCCAAGTCTTTTATGTTAAAAAAAAATGTTATCCTCTTGAAAACTTAAATGTTCCTGGAAAATGCACTTCACACTGGTATGAATTAGTAAGTCAGACTGTGAATAGAAGAAAGAACAAGAAAGTTGATTTGTGAAGGGACAAGAAGAAAAGGGAAATGTCAAAATTGCAGAGGTGCCAAAGGTGCCTTAACTCATATTTTAAGCTTACTATTATCTTGCTGACATTATCATCAGCTTACTGGCTTATAGGATTCCATATTTTGTTTATACAGTCTTTTTTATGTATGCATTATCAAGTTAACATGTATGTAGAATATAAAATTCAAACCCTATTACAAGGATCAAGATGAGAGATGTTTGTCTCCTGACCCAACTGTCCTGTTGAACATTCCCTCACCAGGAGCCAAGCATACCCTATCTTTCCACTATTTTTTCTTATATATATATTCCCATATTTCTATATATTTTAAATTTTCTATTTCTCAATTTTAAAGCTGAGATATGTATAGGAATGAGCAAAAATTGCTTCATGAAGCAGGAGACAATGCTTATAACCAGGTATTCCTAAAAGATACCAACTGTTAATAATACCATTAAGCAAAATGCAGATGCTTCCCAGTGGAATGAAGGCTGTTATTCTTGCTGTTGTTTTGTAATTTTTCATTTTGTGAAATGTTATTCCACCTTCCTCACCTCCTCTTTCCTAGCCTCCATCACAACCCTAGTTCTTTCAGAATAGAAGTCTTGGGGTGCGTGGATGGCTCAGTTGATTAAGCAACTGCCTTCCACTCAGGTCATGATCCTGGAGTCTCAGGATCGTGTCCCACATCAGGCTCCCTGCTTGACAGGGAGTCTTCTTCTCCTGCTGACCTTTCTCCACTTAATGCTCTCTCTCCCTCTCATTCTCTCTCTCTCAAATAAATAAAATCTTAAAAAATAAAAAAATAGCTGGCTCTTCGCCTGCCTACCAGTAAAATAAACTGGAAAACAAAACAAAACAAAACAAAAATAAAAACAAAAAAACTCAACATGGTTCTGAAGGTTATTTTTTTGTTCTTAAATTACAGTAACTAGCCAAATTTTGTCAATATCATAAGTTGGTTAAAGCAATATTTAGAGCTTGTATCATGAAAAAGGAATAAATAGAATTCCTATTTAACCCATGTATATAACATTTTTCTTGTTCCAGATATAAATTGTTTTAGTCAAGAGTTAACTGTTAAAATTTGTGATTTGTAAGGATTTTAATATTATTCAATAATGCTGTTAAAATCCTCTAGTTGAGATTTAAGAAATATTTACCCTTTACTTTATATATGCATCATAAAGGAAAATTATCTGCAGCAATTTTATTGTTGCTAAATAAACAGAATTGCCAAAGTAAAATTATTTAAAAAAACCCACACCTGAATAAAAAGTGATTTAGGAAAATAGGTTTAATCCATATGGAGAAATTGGAATGCAAGGATATTCACTAATTTCTTTGTTTGGCCTTTCATTCATAATTTTACATACTGATTATGCAAATTTTTATTGAACTTCTACTATCAATGTGCAAAGCAATTCAGTATATCAATGAAGTATTTTATATATTCTACTTAGTCTTAAGGATGTTAAAATCTAATAGGAAAGAAATGCCATTCATTTATAAGAGATTAAATTATTATATCTAAGAAATAAGGCAATAGTATGTTGGCAAATAATCTAATGATAGTAACACTTGTAACAACAGCAAAAGCAGCAACACTTGTACCATGTTTATATTTTCTATGTATTAATTAATTTATTCCTCATAGCAACCCCATGTGATATTACTGCTATTATTTCCAGTTTTTTTTTAAGATTTATTTATTTGACAGAGAGAAATCACAAGTAGACAGAGAGAGAGAGAGAGAGAGAGAGGGAAGCAGGCTCCCTGCTGAGCAGAGAGCCCGATGCGGGACACGATTCCAGAACCCTGAGATCATGACCTGAGCCGAAGGCAGCGGCTTAATCCACTGAGACACCCAGGTGCCCTATTATTTCCAGTTTTGATGTAAATATAGAGCATAAAGATTTTCCATTAGTTGCCCATGGAGATAAAACTAATAAATGTCACAGTTGAGTTTCATAGTCATATAAACTGACTATAAAGGACTATACAACAGAGACTGGCAGAAAGACACTAGGAAAGTAAAATTTAGATGGATCTTTAAAACTATAATAATTTAGATAGAGAAGGAAGAGAACAAAAGGAATTTAATGAGAGGAATCAATGTAAGCAAAATAATAAAAATGCATGTATCTAATTTAAGTGACTACACCTATTTGGAAAAAGTATGAATTGGCAACAGTGGTGGCTAATAAAAATATATTTCAAGTTTAAATAGGCTTTGGAAAAGTGATTAGGTGTAGACTGAGGTTGCCTTGAGTGGAATATAAGATCTCGAAATTTGTTTTAAATCCTGAAGATAATATACAATCACTGGAGATTTTTGAAGAAATCATTTTATGTGGAACAATGTCTCCAGACATAAATGACTTACATAATATCTATTTGTAATTATTTTTTCAGCTTGGTTTACATATACTCCTTGCAGCACATAGAGAAAGAAATGGTGTATCTTACTGAGAACACTTCTAATATTCTAATGGCACAATAAAAACAAAACAAGTTATAACTGAAACCATACGGATGAGTAATGTTTATTAATTCATCTTATTTTAGTCACCTAAAGATTATTATTGGGGAATTGTAGGGATAATGGGCTTATGGAGAGGCTTGTGATGATTTCTTTATCCTTCTCTAATATACAAGCAGAATTCAACTCATTAAATCAAACAAAAGGGCTTTTCAAATTCAAGTGCTCAGCAATTTATTCTGAAGTCACTGCAATTTTTATATTTGATTATTTGACTTATCTTGGCTTATACCAATAATTACAGCCAGCCTTCAGCAAAATTGAGAGAAAGAGCAATTTATCTTCTAAACCTATTCTCATTCACTTCCCTTGCTCTCTTTCCATCCATATTTCAACTACCTAAATCCACATCCCCACCCCATCCCTATCTCCACTTTCATCCTTATGAGAGAGGTTATAGAAGAAACTCCAACATAACTCACAAAATTAGATACAATGCAACTCCAAAGCTCTTTCCAGAGTACCTGAAATTTTATAATCATATGACAAGTTATGGCTTATTTTATACTGTAGAGATTGACACTCTAGTAAGTCAAATGTGAAGGAATTTGCTTAACTCAACCATATTATGCATATTTTAAACCTTCTGTCACTAAAATTAGGTGAAAAGATGAAATAATCTTGTAATAAATCGTCTAAGTAATTATATGAAAAAAAGAGAAGTGAGGTAGAATTAATTATTCAGCTCTCTGGTATATATTAATTAATTTTTATAAATAATAACTTATTATCTGTACCTTTACCTGAACACATTTAAATGCATTAGTCTTTCCGTTCCCAGCACCTAACATATAGCATATAATAGGCAGATGATAATGATTCTTGAATGAGTGAATGATGAAAATCAACATTGCAAAGATTAGCTGGGAAAAGGAATTAAGATAATGATCACATCTGAATTTCAACATGTTGGTTCAAAAAGTGAATTTTAATGCATATTTCCTTTTAACAGTCAGCAAAGCTTTCATATTTATCAATAATATCTCTATGAGATAGTTCCACAATGGAAATATAAATATAATTACTTTATTCCTCTTGAAAAGAGTAACTTTTAATGGAAAATAGGCTAACCATAAAAGTGTCCACTGATTATACAGATTTTTGCTTTACAAATTACTTTGTCTTTTTTTTTAACTCTATTTTCTTACTCCTAATCTAAAACTATTACAGTTAGCTTAAGTGTATGTCATAATTACCTAATGATAGCAGAGATGAGATAATAATCAAGGAGATTTGTTCTCTTATATAGTAACTACTCAGATATATTTATAGCTAGATGAATACTTCCAAAGCATTAGAGAATCACAGTTATCCCTTTAAATGGGATTTTTATTTTTATTATTTTTTTTTTCTTCTATTTGATGTTTGAAATGAACCTAAAATTCTACTGTTAAAGAGAGTTAGAAAACAGTAGTTGAAATCTTCATTTTATAATTTATTACTACAGATAAAAATTCAAAATTCCTTTCCAGTATGAAGCTCAGTGATATTTCCAGTAATTACCTGAGCTTTCAATTAAACTTTATAAATAACTGAAAATTTTAAGTTTCTTGACTTTTGTCTTGAGTTCCTCAAGTCTGTTTAAGAAAAATAGTTATAGTGAGGAGAAGTTCTGACTGGCTGTTACATGTTAATGATTTAGGAAATTTTAGAAATAAATAATTTTTTAAGTAATTACTATAGCACAATCTTTTACATCATGAGATCCAGGGTAAGTGAGAGAGTGTAGGGAAATAGGAAAATAAGGAATTAGGAGAAAAAACAGTAATAAGTGAGTATTTAATGCTTTAAATAAATCTTAAAACTAAATATATATTCTAATAACTTTAAGGGAAATCAGGGGAAAGTATTGATTCCTCTGAAGATTTGATTAAACCATCACAGCAAATCTTTTAACTCATGCCTTTTATGTGTGTCATTCATTTGGAATAAATTGTGTTCTACTTTGTAACACCTTTCATGCTTTGGTACTGGTAATTTTAACTTATTTCTATACTATATTATAAACTCTATGAGAACACATGCTTATTAGATGACTTTGATATAAGAATATCATTTGATATAAGAATATCTAAGAAATTAGAATAACCAATTTTTATTACATTTTTGACATCTATTTTAAATGTTTTCTCCTTTTCATTGACTATTGACCTTCCAAAGCTTTAGTAAGTTTTGCTATAATATTTGCATGTTCTTAAACTTTTCTAATTTACTTAATTCTTGAACACCAAAAACAAGTAAAATGAACTCACTGCAAATTATAAGAGAGGCTACTTCCATATAGCTAATAAAATCTCCAAATATTATATTCCTATCACAAGCTTGGGATATTTTAGGCAAAGAGAAAAGGAACATATTTTATATGGTGCTTACTATCAGTCTGAAAAGAGAGAGTAATTTTCTAATTATTGACCTTTAATATATATATTAATTATATATATAATTATATATAATGTATAATTATATACATTTAAACAATGTATGTAATTAAATAGGTTCACTATTTTTAAATTCCAGCAGAATTTCTTTGATTTTATATTTCTTACTAGAATAAAATTTGTCAATGCCTTAGCCTAATTATTATTTAGATAATTAAGTTGGAACTATCCTAGTCATCTTTTTAACATTTGCATGGCCTCATAAGGTACCTGGTACATCTTTAATAAATAGCTGTCAAATTTTTATTGAAAAAGAATTTTGAGAAAATTACAAGGTTCTATAAAGCAGAGTGCATTTCTTTACTTTTTATTTTTTCCTTGCTAGGCACATAGTTGTAAAAGACAATAATCTAGAAATTAGAAAAATAATTGTAATGGCTACACATCTAACAATTAGCATGTCTAGGAATTTAATAATGAATATTTACATAATCTTATTTTTTTAGTAATTCCCTTTTTAATATTACAATTTATCTGATATGAGAAATACTAAAATCAAATTATATACAAGAAATAGGTAAAAGACATTGAATAACTCCAAGCTAATTTAATTTTATCTTTATTAAAGGATAAGACTTAGCATGGAAATAGCTATTACTTTGAGTTACACATTACTTTGAATAAATTCATTAAAGTGATTTTTAAAGAACTATCACTTGGTAAAATGGTAAGTTTTCCTGTCATTAGTAGAAAACAGGATATATAATTTCAAAGTGTAAATAAATGGACAACCTACATATTTGTTAAAATAAAGCCTAATAAAATGTGATTATAACAGACAGTGTGAAGTATAGAAAAGCTGAACATACGTGACAAAAGCCAAGAAGACAGGTATCATCAGTGGTGTCCTTACAAGATGGACAATTGGCTTGTTTAGTCATTGTTACTCTTTTGTTGTTTACAATAACATAACAATTTTGGAATAACTTTTTTTTAAAGACTTATTTATTTTAGAAAGAAAGCAAGTATCCTTGTGTGTACATGTGGGGGAGGGACATAAGGAGGGAATCTTTAAGCAGACTTGCCACTGAGCAGAAGTGGAGGTGGGGCTCATATTCATAACCCATGAGATCATGACCTGAGCTGAAATCAAGAATCTGATGCTAAAGCCACCCTGGCACTTCTGGATTGGGAATAACTTTTAATAATTATCTAAAAATCGTAAATTAAGTCTAAATTATCAGGCTAAAGCTAAAAGTTATCTCAATTTCAATAACTTTAATAAATTAATTAATCATAGCATTCACACATTATATAAATATAATCTAAGTATTATTAGTTAAAAATTAGGCTAACATATTTATTATTGTTTGTACATAATTTTAGATATGCTTTTAGTAAAAGCATTTATTTTTAATAAAAGAACATACCTTTTTGGTGAGACTCAAGGCACTTTTATTGATTATTTTCCTTTTCATTACCATTGTGAGATAAGTTGATTCAGTGATTCATTTGAATTAAGAATAATATTCAAGTATAATATATCTATAGTTTCTTAAAAGGCATTTTATTCTTTAGATGCTTTCCACTTCTGATTAATTTATAATATTAAGCAGATACAGAAATAGTTCATAATAAGAGGAAACACTCCTGAGATATGAAATTGCTTCAGAGAGGAAATATAATATGGATTCAGGAAGAAAATACATTCCCTGGGTTGGACCTCTTATGTGAATTCTAGTAAATATCTACAACCTGTTCTGTCAATACTAATGATCAGAGCATGTATCAGAGATGCAATATAAAGGAGAGAACATATTCAGACAAAAATCTATTAACTTTCCTTAGTAGGTCAAAAGAAATCAGAGAGACTTCCTGACTAGGGAGAAAGAATAGCTTAGATATCTTTGGCAACTACTCAAATGATTTATTTGATAGCTTACCACAAAAGACAGTCACAAAAGTAGGTGAACACATCAAAATACTTAAAAGGGGGGGGGGCACACATCAATAAATACTCTTTACAGTTCCCTACAATTCTCTAGCTTAAAAAATAGTCTATAGCAATTGTTTTGCTACTTAAATGACCCATTCTAAATTTTCCTTCATAAAATTCATTATTTCTATATGAAACTAATTTAATAACTTATACATATACCAATATAGTTAAATAGAACACACTGCCAAGAAAATGAGCCAAGAGAGTAATTTGATAAAAATCAGTGATATTAACAAAGCATTAAGAAACAAAACTGGTTGGATAGAAGATGGCAGTGGAGGAGGGGGACCTAAGGCTCACCTCATCCCATGAATACAACTGAAGCCACACCAAAGAAACATAGGAAGTGTAGCAACACAGCTTGAGAGAGAAACAGATCTTGGCTGCTGTGGTGGGGAGGGATCAACAGTCATAAAGTCCAGATAAAGAGTAACACAAAGGGGAGAACATGGGGGAAAATACCCAAAGCAACTGGCTTGGAAAGCTATAAGGGCCAAATTTTGTGACTCCTGGCAACCAGCAGAGCTTAAAGCCTGGAGTTTAAAGGTCAGCAGGCTTAGCGGGGATAGAGCCCAGAAGGCACTGTGCTGCTCTTGGAGAGAAGGCAGGCAAACAGCCTTCAGACATATAACATGGAAACATCCATCTGTAGTGTGCCTGGCACATAGTGGAGAGGTCAAGTGCTGTATTCAGAGTGCATCCCATAGAAGCAGCATTCACAGAAGAACCTATCTGGGAACAAAGGAACTGGCAGACACCATTTCCACATCTTCCCCCTCAGCATAAGAACAAGAGCACGTGTCAGAACCAGTGCCAACACTCTCTAACTAATTGGCTTACACCAAGCCCTGCCCCCCAGCATGCTAATGGAGAACACCATCCCCAGTCTCACTAATCTAAGTCCTGACTGCAGGACTAGCTCCCCTAGAAGACCAGCCCAAAGCCCTGCTCACACCATATCTCCCAATGTAAAAGTTTTAACAGAGCTCTGGTTCTGGCACGTAGTGACAGGTCTCATTTCACAAGCAGACCAGAGCATGCCTAGTTAAAGCACATCACATTCAGACCAGAGACCAAACACTGCTCACAGCTGGCAAAAAGAGGCTTAGCAGATGACTGGCCTGAAGGTAAAGCAGCCAGGGAAAAATAGCAGAGCACACAGAGTACACACTGGAGACATTACCAGAAGCACCAGGCCCTGGGAAACAGGGGTAGGTCACTACAGGACTACAGGACTTATTCCTTATAAAGTCATTACCCCGAAGAGCAGGAGATGTAGCTGACTTTCCTAACATAGAAACAAAGAGACATGGACAAAATGAGAAGACAGAGAAATTTATCCCGAATGAAAGAATAGGACAAGGCCACAGCCAGGGATCTAAGCAAAACAGAAGTAACATGCCTGATGGAGTATTTAAAGTCATGATAATAAGGATAATCCTCTGACTTGAGGAAAGAGTGGAAGACATGAGTGAGACCCTTAATACAGAAATAAGGTATAATCTAGCAGAGAGACAGGGCTCAATAAATAAGAAACATGCTAGATGGAAAGAATAGCAGGCTAGAAGAAGCATAAAAATGAATTAAGGAAGTAGAGACAGGGTAATGGAAGTAATCAAGCTGAACCAAAAAAGGGGAAGAATTATGCAAAACAAGAATTGACCTAGGGAACTCAATGACTCCAACAAACATAATAACACTTGTATTATAAATTTGAAGTAATTGAAAACTTCCCTAATATAGTAAAGGAAACAGGTATCCAGAACTAGGAGGCAAGAAACTCCACAACAAAATCAACAAAAGTAGATCTATACCAAGACATATTGAAATTAAACTCACAAAACATAGTGATAAGGAAAAAAAATTAAAAGCAGCAATACAAAAGGACAATAATATATAAGACAAATTTTGTAAGGCTACCAAGGGATTTTTCAACAGAAACTTTCCACTCCAGAAAGCAGTAGCATGATACATTCAAAGTGCTGAATAGGAAAAATCTGCAGCCAAGAATAATCTATCCACCCAGGCTATTGTTCAGAATAGAATAAGAGATAAAGAGTTTCCCAAGCAAACTAAAACTAAAGGAGTTTATGACCACTAACCCTGTCCTGCAAGAAATATTAAAAGGTACTCTTTGAATGGAAAGCAGAAAGCAAAAGTGACAATGTGAAGATGGGAAACACAAAAGCAGTAAAAATTAATATCTCTGTAAAAATCTGTCAAATAATTTGCAAAATAAAAGGGTGTAAAATATGAAACATATACCTAAAAAAAAAATGGGGAGGAGAGGAGTAAAGAATGGGTTAAAATTTAAGTGACCATCAACTTAATATTGACTGCTATATGCTGAAGAGTTTGTCAACAAAACTTATGATAACCACATATCAAAAACTACTAATAAATATGCAAAGAATAAAGAGAAAGAAAATCCAAATATATCATTAAAAGAAGCATACCATGAAAGAGAGGTGGAAAGGATCAGAGAAATCTTCAGAAACAACAACAAAATAAATTATAAAATGGCAATAAATACATTTCTACCAATAATTACTTTGAATATAAATAGACTACACACTCCAATCAAAAGACAGAGAGTGACAGAATGGATTAAAACAAACAAACAAAAAACAAGACCCACCTATATGCTGCATACCAGAGACTCGTTGTAGACCTATAGACCCCTACAGATTGAAAGTGAGGGGATGAAGAAATATCTAACATGCAAATGGATGTTAACTGAAAGCTTGAATATCAACATTTATAGGGAACAAAATGGATTTTAAACCAAAGACGGTTACAAGAGACAAAGAAGGATACTATATATATTAAAGGTAAAAATAAAAAACAAGATACAACATTGAAAATATTTATACACCCAACTTAGGAGCACCCAGATACATAAAACCCTTAATAAAAAATGTAAAGGAACTGGGGCACCTGGGTGGCTCAGTGGGTTAAGCCTCTGCCTTCAGCTCAGGTTATGATCTCAGGGTCCTGGAATCAAGCCCCGCATTGGGCTCTCTGCTCAGCAGGGAGCCTGCTTCCCCCTCTCTCTCTGCCTGCCTCTGCCTACTTGTGATCTCTCTCTCTCTCTCCATCAAATAAACAAATAAGATCTTTTAAAAAAATGTAAAGGAACTAATTGATAATGATATAAAAATAGTGGGTGACTTTAACACCCAAGTTACATCAATGGACAAATCATCCAAAAAGAAAACAATGGCTTTGAATGACAAACTTGACTAGATAGACTTAGTAGATATATTCAGAACATTTCATCCTAAATCAGTAGAACACAAATTCCTTTCAAGTGAACATGACATTTTCCCTAGAATAGATCACATGAGGACACAAAACAAGCCTCAACAAATATAAGAAGATCGAAGTCGTACCATGCATATTTTCTGACCACAACACTATGAAACCAGAAAACAATCACAAGAAACCACCTGGAAAGACTACATATATGTAGTCTTTCAAAAAACAAAAACAAAAAATACCTGTTAGAGCCAATATACAAATTCAAAAAAGAAAGAGAATACAAAATCAATGTACAGAAATTTGTTGCATTTTTATATACCAATAAGGAGGATAAAGAACATGGAACTAAGCAATGAATGGGTCAATCTGGAAATAAAATAAGAAACTGAAAAAGAAGTATATAGGAAAAAATGAAAATGAAAACAAAATTCTCCCAAATCTATGAGCTGCAGCAAAAGCAATTGTAAGAGAGAAGTTTAGAGCAATTATCAGTCTACCTCAAGAAACATGAAAGTCTCAAAGAACCTAACTGTACACCTAAAGGAGCTAGAAAAAGAACAACAAACGAAACCTAAATCTAGCAGAAGGAAGGAAATTATAAAGATCAGAATAGATATAAATGATATAGAAACTAAAATAAACAAAACCAATAGATCAGATTGATGACACCAGGAGGTGACAATTTGAAAAAAATTAATAAAATTGATAAACTTTTAGCCAGACTTATCAAGAAGAAAAGTAAAAGGACCTAAATGAATAATATCAGAAATGCGAGAAAAGAAATAACAATGAACATGACAGAAACACAAATAAGTATAAGAGAATATTGTGAAAAAATATATGCTAACAAACTAGGCAATATAGAAGTGGATAAATTCCTAAAAACACATAAATTATCAAAATTGAAATAGGGAGAAACAGAAAATTGCAATACAGCAATAACCAGCAAAGAAATTGAATCAGTAATCAAAAAGCTCCCAATAAATAAAAGTCCAAGACCAGATGGCTTGACAGGCAAATTCTACCAAACATTTATAGAAGAGTCAATACCTATTCTTCTCAAACTATTACAAAAAAATAGAAAGTAAAGGAAGACTTCCAAATTCATTCTGTGAGGTCAGCATTACCTGATACCTACACCAGATAAACACACCATACCAAAAAAGAGAACTACTGGCCAATATCCTTGATGAACATAGATGCAAAAATTCTTAACAAAATACTAGCAAACTGAATCCAATAATACATTTTAAAAAATCATTCACTACAATCAAGGGGGGTTAGTGCTAGGTTTCAAGGTGCTTCAATATTTGCAAATGAAACAATGTGAAACACCATAGCAATAAGAGAATAAGAGCTACATGATCATTTCAGTAGATGCAGAAAAAGCATTTGACAGTGTGCAATATCCATTCATGATAAAAACCCTTAACAAAGTAGGTTTAGATGGAACATAACAAAAATAATAAAGGCCATCTATGAAAAACCCACAGGAATCTCATCCTTAATGGGGAAAAAGAGAGAGCTTTTCCTCTATGGTCAGAAACAAGACAGGGATGTCCACTCTCATCACTTTTATTGAGCATAGTACTGTAAGTCCAAGCCATAGCAATCAGACAACAAAAAGAAGTAACAAGAATACAAATCAGTAAGGAAGAAGTAAAACTCACCATTTGCAGATGACATGATACTGTATATAGAAAACCCTAAAGACTCCACCAAACAAAACAAAACCAAAAAACAAACAACAAACAAAAAGCCTGCTTGAACCAATATACGAATTAAAGAAAGAAACATAATATAAAATCAATGTACAGAAATCTGTTGCATTTCTATACACCAATAATGAAGAAGCAGAAAGAGAAATTAAGAAAACAATCTCATTTAAAATTGCACCAAAAATAATAAAATACCCAAGAATAAACCTAATCAAATAGGTGAAAGATCTGTACACTGAAAACTATAAAACACTGATGAAATAAATTGAAGACAACACAAAGCAATGGAAAGATATTCCATGCTCATGGATTGGAAGAACAGTATTAAAATGTCTATACTGTCCAAAGCAATCTACAGATTTAATGTAATCCCTATCAAAACACCAACAGCACTTTTCACAGAACTAGAACAAACAATCCTAAAATGTGTGCAACCACAAAACAAAAAAACAAAAAATCCAAAACCCAAGCAGTCAAAGTAATCTTGAAAAAGAAAAGCAAAGCAGGAGGCAACACAATTCCAGACTTCAATTTATATTACAAAGCTATAGTAAGCAAAATAGTATAGTACCAGCACAAAATCAGACACATAGATCAGTAGGACAGAAGAGAAAACCCAGAAATAAAGCTACAACTACACGGTCACTTAATCTTAAATAAAGCAGGATAGAATATTCAATTGTAAAAAGACAATCTCTTCAATAAACGGTATTGGGGAAACTGGACAGCTACATGCAAAAGAATGAAACTGGACCAGTTTCTTACAGTATACACAAAGTAAAATTGGATAAAGACCTAAATATAAGAACTGACACCTTAAAAATCCTAGAGGAGAAAACAGGCAGTAACTTCTTTTACATCAGCCACAGCAAATTTTTTCTTGATATGCCTCCTAAGACAAAGGAAACAAAAGCAAAAATAAACTATTGGGACATCATCAAGGTAAAAATTTTCTGACCAGGAAAGGAAACAATCAACAAAACTAAACGGCAACCTACTAATAGGAGAAGATATTTGCAAACTGATATATCTGGTAAAGTGTTAGTATCCAAAATATATAAAGAATATAAAACTCAAAATGCTACAAATAAATAGTCCAATTGAAAGTAGGCAGAAGACATGGATATACATTTTTCCAAAGAAGACATATACATGGCCAACAGACACATGAAAAGATGCTCAACATCACTGATCATCAGGGAAATGCAAATCACTACTACAATCAAGTATCGCCTCACACCTGTCAGAAACACAAGAAACAAGGGTTGGAATTTACGTGGCTTACAAAAATAAAATAAATCAGTTGTATTAAAAAAAAAAAAAAAGAAACAATGGTTGGTGATGATGTGGAAAAAAAAGGAACCCTTATGCACTGTTCACGGAAATGCTAACTGGTACAGCCACTGTGTAAAACAGTATGGAGGTTCTTATAAAGTTAAAAATAAAATTACCTATGATCCAGCACCCACATTACTCTCTATTAACCAAAAGAAAACAAAAACACATAGTGAACATGATACATGTACTCCTATATTTATAGAAGGATTATTTACATAGCCAGATTATGGGAGCATCCCAAGTATTTACCAACAGATCAATGGATAAAGAAGAGGTGGTGTGTGTGTGTGTGTGTGTGTGTGTGTGTGTGCATGTGTGTGTACATACATACATACATAATTTTAGCCATTAAAAGTGAGTCAAATGCCATTTGCAATGACATATGTGGAACCAGAGAATATAATGCTAACAGAAATAAGTAAGTCAGAGAGAGATAAATACCATATGATTTTGTTCATATGTACAAACAAAACAAATGAGCAAAGGGGAAAAGAAAGAGACTGAGATAAATCAAGAAACAGACTCTTAATTATAGAGAATAAACTGATGGTTACCAGAGGGTAGGGAGTGTAAGGATGGACTAAATAAGTGATGGGTATTAAGGAGGGCACTTGTAATGATCACAGGGTGCTGTATGAAAGTTCTGAATCACTATATTGTACACTTAAAACTATTATAACACTGTATATTAACTATCTGGAATTAAAGTAAAAGCTTAGAAACAAAACTGGTCATATTTTAATGAATAGCAATATTTTCACTTTAGAATTAAAAAAAAAAAGAGTAACTACTTTGTTTTTCCCATTTTGATTTGGCCCTCGTAGTTAGATCTAATAATCAAAGACTTCATTTCTAATGTGGGTTTTCCTCTGTAGATTCCAGAAGTCTTGCAAATATGTGGTAATTTATAAGCAGATATTTTATTCACTCTGGGTAACTTTCTATGAATAGTGTGCTTATTTATAATTTATTTTATTTTAAAGGTACTCCCAATCCTGAACAGAATAGACAGCTGGAAGGAAAGCACAGACATTACACAGTAGGGGATATTTGAAAAGCAAGGGGCAGGAGTTTTGACACAGGAAAGGATGAACATTTTACATCAAACATCTGTTATGTGACTTTTTCAACAAAAAATATATTGTGCCTGATATGTGCTAATGATTGTGTTGGGTATAGAAATGTAAAATATATTATCTATATGCCATCTCTGTTTTCAAACCAACCACCATAACCTAGCATACATTCCTGAGGAAATGGGAGACAAAGAATAAATATATATTTTATGGGGAAGTGGAGTTAAGAATAAGATCTATTAAATGTGTATCACTATGAAAGACAATAGACAAACACGGATAATTAGGAGAGGATTGCACACTAGAAGTCAGACTAAGAGGTTTCTAAATATAAATCATTCTCCTTCATGGTATTTAAAGGGCTACCCTGGCAATATGTCTTAATAAATCAAAGGGTACTGAATAGAGTTGACAGTGGAGATCATTCTGGACTTCGGGCTCTTTTTCAATACAAAGAATAAAACAATTTCCTTGAAAGAAGAAATGCAATTTAGAATGAAGCAGTGATCATATTCTAAAATGATTATGGGGATATATATTGTTTCTCTCACTCTATTTCACACATGTTAATATCCATGATTGACACTCTTATGAGTGGATACAAAATACTAAATTTGGGAAGTATTCAAGTAGATGACCAATAACTACTATAAATATGTCTATAACATATAAAGTGATCAGCATACAGCTAATAAACTTCTAAACTACAAATAAACAGTACATTATTTAAAAAGATAAATGTTTAGCAAATCTTTTTCCCAAAGGGAAAAATATTTGGTAAAATAGCAATGTTGATGTTCATCCTTCTACTGTAATGTTTATCAAAGACAAGATAATTCAAAATAATTGCATCTGGCAACAAGTTAAAATAGGAATCTCCTTTTTAATTTTATTTAACAAAGTGAAGCTGATTTTTCACCTTCATCAGCCTGGGAAAAAATATTACTGCAGAAATTATTTTTAAAAGGAATATCAAAACTTCACTTGATGCTTTCTTAATTATTACAGGTTGTTAATTTAGTTATTAAGAAGAAACCACTGTAGGACAATGTATTATGGGAAAATGTAACAAATATTATATAATATACAGTATAATGTTATACAGATATTATACATTATACTAAATGTATAATAAACTGAGTCTGTACTATAAAAACCAGGATGGTCCTGGGCAATACACATCCAGATTTATAACTCTAGATGACCTGTCTCCTATTTTAGCTTTAGACATGAATTGCTTTTTGCCTTTAGATTCTTATGTATGCTAATACTTTATGTACCTCAAACTAAATATACCAAAATGATTTTTAATCATAGCCTCTCAAATATATTCCAGTGTTTTATCCATCTCAGGACAAAGTTGACCCACTTATTAAATACAGAAACCGTGACACTATTAAACTTTTTTCTCCATAATCCAAAACCATATGTTTTTTATAGTATTTCCACAATATTCCCATCATTTTTTCCTTTCTATTTCCTTTTTCTATATCATTTCTCAAGATACTTTCATTCATCTCTGACTTGTCAGTGGCTTCCACTAGTCTCTTTTCTTTCAAAACAATATTTTGCATTAGTACAGGATTGTTTTGCCCAAATACAGATCTCATCATATTAATCATGCTCAACCACCATTAATTACAAATGAAGTTTGTTTGTTTTTTTAAGCTTACCATGTAAGACACTTCAGATTCTGACACCAATCTGTGTTATCAACTTGATCCAGACCACATTCTTCTTGGCACATGTGCACTCTACAACTTTCAGTAGTTGATTCATTCTTACTTAAATGCTATGCACTCCCAAGATGTAGAAGACTTTATTTGAACAAGTCCATCTTCCTAAAATGCCATTTCTCTATGCATGTGTCAACATTCTGCTCATTCTATGAAGATGAGCTCACAGAATACTACTACTCCTTTTAAGTTTAATCCATTTATTTCTTCTGCTATGTTCTTAGTATATTTAATTCTGTTTATATACATTACCTCTTTCAAAAAGATTAGGGCTGGGGCTGACTAGTCTCAGTGCTGGCCTAATGATTTTGTGTCAAGGGCTGGTTTTCCTACATTGGAAAGAAAATAGGATGTCTCCTATGCAAGAGAGTATATAATCAATCTCAAGAGAAGGGAAATCAGTATCAAAGTCCATAGACTGAGGCTACATATATCAAACAAGAAAGCACTAGGGTAAAGGGTTAGAATTATATTAAGAGTTAGAGCTATTTTGCAATGAAAATAATTTATATATTCATTCTCTCAAGAAATTCTTCATGCTTCTTGATCAGCAGGATAAGACCTCTGGAAACCCTGCGACTGTTTCTATGTGATGGGAACAGAGGTCTGTCTTATCTTTGAAAGGAAGAAAACATTACCATACATTTTATTTAAGACCCTGCATTACCTTTTGTTTTTTTCGTACCTTCTAGTTAGTGATAGAACTCAAGTGGGATACTTATTTCCTGTGATTTGATCACTTTTGCTAATTGTTGTAGAAAACTACCTGTTTCTTCTTGGGATCTGTTCATTCACAGGTTCTAAGAGCAGCTCTACAGGATTCCTTTCTCTTGTTTTCTCTTGATATTTTTGATAACAAGGCAAAACCACTTGGCTATTACCAGAAAATTACCACCAGTTAACATCAAAATATCAGATTCTTACTGAAAACTGGGAAGAAAAATCTTCAAGAACTTGACAAGTGTTCATTAAATGCTTGGGGTTACCTATAACATCTGGTAACGGTATCCCATTTAAGCATTGTATTCCTATCCTTTGGAACTAAGTGAATCTGTTTTCTTTTTTTTTCTGGAGAACTGAAATTTCCTCATTTATTTTAGTACGTATGATTAATTTAAAACATTTCTAACCCCAAAATAATAACTGAAAATACTCCTCCAAAAAAATGTTATAACCACTGCCATTAGCAATGTTACAAAATAAGTATCTCAAAAATACTAAAAATTTGTAAATTGATGTCTTTCAGTGAGTGGAAACATCTGACTATTTAAGAGTCATCTGACCTTGAGTGAAATGCAAGTTAATATATTACCAATTGGATGACAGGGAAAATTATATAACTTTCAATATATTTAATACTATCTGCCACTAATACACATATCCTGTATCCTCTCAGAAATATTCAAAGATAAAATGATGTAAAGCTATTGCTATATTTTCTTTTATTCAATATGGTCACTGACTTTAAATAGATGACTTTTGTCATTCTAACCTGAGGAACATTTCACATTTAAAACTGACCTAGAGCAGTATTTTCCAACTGATATTTTACAGTTGTCAGAACTTTATAAAATAGTTATGCAGAGTTGTCATAGATAAAAGGGCAATGAAAAAAGTACTAATTAAGATACCAGAGATTAAAGAAAAGAAAAAAAAAAGAACTTGAGTGGATATTATGCTAGAAGACCTGCTCTGGAATAAGTACTAAAGGTAGTCCTTCATAATGAAATGACTAGATACTAAACAGTAACTTGAATTAACATAAAGAAATAAAAAGAACCAATAAAGATAACTACATAGATAAAGGCAAAACGTAGTGTTTTTTTTTGTTTTGAATCTTTTCTTTTCACATTAAAATATACTTGCAAATAAACAATTATTATAAAGCCACATTGATAGATTATAATATATAAAGATGTAATCTATATGACAATAGAGTACTCATGATGGATGAGATAAAGATCTTTTGAAACAAAGGTCTCTATACTATTGAAATTAAGTTGGTATTAATGAACAAGATAATTTTAAGTGAAGGCATTAATTATAATCACTAGGACAACCACTAAGAATATATAAAATATATATTGTAAAATAAACAAGGAAAATAAAATTGCACACTAGAAAATATCACAAGCCAGTATATATAACAAAAATAAAAACTCCTAAAATATATAGAAAAACATAATAAAATGTAAATATCAATTCTACCTTATCATTAAATACATTAAATATAAACTGGCTGATTATGAGAAATACTATGAACAATTATATGATAAAATGTGTCTGGTATTTTTGCCTAAGAGCCTTTGTCACAAGCATTTTTGCCATATAACTAATTGGTTGTAAGGCAATTTTGCCATAAAAGATAAAAAAATAACGGGTTGACAATTTGGTTTGATAGTTTGGATTTCATTTCTATTTGATGCAGTACTCTCATTATTATATACATCTTATCCTCATATATATGCACCCTATATATGTACCCTATACAGTGATGCATAGTTGTTGTTGTTGTTGCTATTGTTTTCAGTGATGCATAGTTTTGAACCCATCTTTCCCACAGAACTTTGGAACATTTATCAACAGATATATGACAATATGGCAAGAACAAAAAACATTGTAAAAGGCTTTCACAACACAATACAAAGCCCAGTTACAAATATGCATCCAAGCCTTTGAAAACTGACACCTCTCTTAATGAAGGAAAAACTTTTAGCAGAAAAAGAAAAAACACAATGCCAAATGAGACAACAAATCAAAATTTTTAAAAGTATAACATGAATGAAAGACATTGAAGACAAGTTCTTAGGTATAATTCACAAAATAAAATCAGTTATTTGCACAGTATTGCCATGAATCAATGCTATATTTTATTAATCACATTTCAGTTGTATTATGTCTTTTTAAATGAATGTTCCTCTTTTACCTTTTGTGATTTTTATCTTTATGGCAAAATTGCCTTATGACCAATTAGTTATGCAGTGAAAAATGTGGTGAAAATGCTTACATCAAATCTATCTAGAGCCTCTCTAGAGAACAGTATGGAGGTTCCTCAAAATTTAAAAATAGTACTAACCTATGACCCAGCAATTGCCCTATTAGGTGTTTACCGAAAGGATACAAAAATGCTGATTTGAAGGGACACATGCACCCCAATGTTTACAGAAGCACTACCAAGAATAGCCAAATTACGGAAAGAGCCCAAATGTCTATCAATTGATGAATGGATAAAGAATATATGGTATATATCTATTTCTCTATATATAGACAATTATATATTATTATATATTATATATTGTATTATATACATTATATATTATATATTATATATTATATATGATGGACTATTATATATAATATATTATTTATAACATTTATTATATATATTTATTATAAAATATATATATAAATATAAATAATATATTATACATTATATGTATTGTGTTATTGTATTTTATTATTATATATTATATATATGATTATATATATGATCGGTTATTATTTGGCCATCAAAAAGAATGAAATCTTGCCTTTTGCAATAATGTAGGTGGAACTAGAGTATATTATGCTAAGCAAAGTAAGTCAGTCAGAGAAAGACAAATACAATATGACTTCACTCATATGTGGAATTTTTTAAATAATTTTTTAAAAAAATTTAAATTAGCCAATATATAGTACATCATTAGTTTTTGGTGAAGTGTTCAATGATTTATTAGTGGAATTTAAGAAAAAAAAAGATGAATATAAGGGAAGGGAAGGAAAAATAAAATAAGATAAAAACTGAGAAGGAGCCAAACCATAAGAGACTCTTAACTATGAGAACAAAGTGATAATTGCTGGAGGGGAGATGTGTAGGGGGATGGCCTAAATAGGTATGGGTGATAGGCATTAAAGAAGATACTTGTTGGGATGAGCACTGAGTGTTACATATAAGTGATGAATCACTAAATTTTACTCTTAAAACCAATACAGTATTGTTTATACCATATATATGGTTTATATATATATATATATGTGGTGTGTATGTGTGTGTGTGTGGTTTTCTTGGTACATTTAATGATGTATTCTATGAATATAAATCTTCCACAAATTCATCCATAAAAGAGTAGAGGATTTAATATTTCTGCAATGATGATATAAGGCCAATATTATACCAAAACTAGACAAGAAAACTACAGCCCAATAGCCTTTATGAAACCAGGTACAGAAATGCATTAAAGTGATAACAAATCAAAATCCATCAACATGTAAAAACATTTATGCATCATAACCAAGTGTTATTTACTCTGCAATGCAAAAGTGCTCTGACACATAAAATTCTATTAATGTAATATACCACATTAATAGACTAAAGAAAGAAATCCACATTATCATCTCAATAGATCCAGTAAATTGATAAATTTCAATACCTCTTCATAATAGAAGTACTTAAGGTAGTAAGAACAGAAAGGAACTCCCTCAATTTCCATAAAAAGGGCAACTATGAAAAACCCACAGGTAAATAAAATGCATAAAGGTGAAAGACTGAATGTTTCCATCTAAGATCAGGAAGGAAACAAGGATATTTGCTCTTTCTACTTCCATTCAACACTGTACTGGCATTTCTAATAGGGAAATTGTCGAGAAAAATATATCCAAATTGTAGAGGAAAAAGTAAAACTATCTTTAAATATGGATGACATAAATTTTATAAAATCCATAGGAATTCACTGAACTACTAAACAAGCAAACAAATTGAGATATGTTGCAGGATTCAAGAGCAATATACAAAGTAAATTGTGTTTCTGTACACTAGCAACAATGTAAAAATAAAGTTAAGAAGACAATTGATCTACAGATTTAATATAATCTCTATAAATATTAAGGTTCCTTTTTGTTTACAGAAATTGACCAGTTGATATTAAAAATGCCTTTGAAAGACAAGTCTAAGAAATGCCAAAATAACCTTGAAAGAGTAAAAAATGGGGAGTGACCACCAAGAGGATTAGAAATGGGTATTAGTAATATTCTGACTTTACATGATGAAGGATGCTCAGTGGATTTTACTCAAAACCATTAAATTGTATATTTTAAAAAAGCAAAGTTTATTTTATGTGAATTAGATCTCAATAAAAGATTTAAAAGATGTTATGAAAAAGGAAAACTGATTCTATTTTATTTCCATTAAAAACAAGTAAGTATAATAATCATTTACTTTTTTTATTTAAAAATAAAATAATTGGAAGACTTAGGAAAAACATCAATAATAAAAATAAATGAAAATCAGATGGTCATGGCAATAATTTATCTATTTAGATCACTACTGTGATTGCCTCACTCTTTGTCAGCATGATAATCTTGACTATTAAACACTTTAAGAATGTATTCTTATTTAGTCATGTTTTTTTCTTCATATACATAGGTAATGGCCCATTGGTTATAATGATTACAAGAGGTGATAGGACACTTTAAGAAACATTGATTTTGGGACGCCTGGGTGGCTCAGTTGGTTAAGCAGCTGCCTTCGGCTCAGGTCATGATCCCAGCGTCCTGGGATGGAGTCCCACATCGGGCTCC
>NC_081557.1:155514058-155533475 GCF_022355385.1 Mustela nigripes | reverse complement strand
AGATTTTGGGACGCCTGGGTGGCTCAGTTGGTTAAGCAGCTGCCTTCGGCTCAGGTCATGATCCCAGCGTCCTGGGATGGAGTCCCACATCGGGCTCCTTGCTCGGCAGGGAGTCTGCTTCTCCCTCTGCCTCTGCCTGCCATTCTGTCTGCCTGTGTTCACGCTCTCTCTCTCTCTGACAAATAAAAAAGTCTTAAAAAAAAAAAAAAAAGAAACATTGATTTTTAAATAAAATCTGTGATGAAAATAAATGATCGGGCTTTGCAATTTTTCCTTAGAGATGATTTCAATGAAGAGAATAAGATAAAATTACTGTTCAGTATTATTTAATAAAGCCATCTGGAGTTAAGTGACAGTATAATGAAACATCTATAAAATTGTTTGTATACAAATGCTTATTTTGTTATGAATCAAATGACTGCATTACAATTAAGACACACTCAAAGAATATTAGTGGGTAACATAAGACTGTTCTTGTCTGGAATAAGAACTATAGCTCTTAATATGCTTTTTTTTTTGTTATTTTAGGAAATTTGAGATTTTTGGGGGAAAGTGTCAATAGGTAAAAAGAGATGAGTAGAAAATCAATTAATAGCTGGTGTTTCCATATTTTAAAGCATAGTTAATGAAGATTTAGTTAGATACAATTTTCCTAACACTAAAAAGTATAGCCCTTTTTCTCTAAAAATAAATTATGCATTATCCTAGACTCATTGTTTAATAGTAATCTTCCCTACAAAGTGGCGTCTGCCATACTTTAATACTAGAACATGGGTAAAGTCTGTGACATGCAGCTTTTCAGCTAGCTGTAATCCTGTGCATTTATAACCCCAAACATCAGTGATTTAAATTAATTTAGTTCAATAAGTATATAAAAAGGACTTTTATATGCAGAGTGGACAGTAATGTAAGAATTGTCTGAAATAAATCCAACATACTCTTTCAATTTAATGGTACATCTCATTAAACTCTCATTATATCCTGTTACTGACAAGAATTCAGGAAACTTTTGAAAATCATCAATATAATCATATATTTAGTTGTAAGGTACTACAGAAAAACTAATGAAGAGATTTTCCTTCTAAAAATCTTTAATGTGACTGTTGAGTCATTTGGATGACAGTCTTTCTCAAGTTCTAGTCTAAGTTTTATATTTCCCAAAAGTTCTTTTCACATATTTTAAGGTATATAGTCCTTAATTATATCTTAAAAGAAAACATAACAAAATAAAATGATGTGCATATTTCTAAAAATATATTCTATTATTTTAATCTACTTTTGATAATAATGTTTGTTTTTTAAACAGGGCACATTATAGGCTCCTGTTGCAGTATCTATTGTTCTTCATTTTTAATCTTATAAATATTGAATGTAATACTCTTCCTAAAATGATTTTTCTAATCCTTTTCCTGTATGTTTTTATTATGTTGATCCTGATGAAACCTCCAAAGTAACTCCTAAGGGCATTTTTTATTGTCACAATTCATTGAAACATGAAAGAGCTTATACAGCATTCACTGCATTCTGTCATTTCAGCCATTTCAAAATACATTTAGGTAATGCTAGATTTAAGATTAAATATCAAGAATAATATCCATTTTCTTTTCTACTATTTGCCTAAATTAAGTCTAACCAATTACTGTGTAGTCATTTCAAAGGCTAGGCTAAATATCTCTTTAGTCATGGAAAAAATATCACTAAGATTTTGTCAAGTCCAAACTTTCTCCTAATTGCAGACTTAAAATTTATCTCAGAAACAACATCACTTAATTTTACTTCTGTCAAAGTCTAGATCTTCACCAGGTATTTTTAAAATTAAAATAAAAAATTAAAACCCTCAGAGGCCACAACACTTGATGATGGATTTCATGTTTGTTCTGGGCACAAAATAATTCTTAGGGATACATTTTTTTTTTTTTTTTTTTTAGTTTCACTTATTTATCTGACAAAGAGAAAATGAGAGAGAGAATGATCAGGGCAACTGGAAAGGGAGCAGCAGACTTCTTGCCAAGCATGGAGCCCTGTACAGGGCTTAATCCCAGGACCCTGAGATAGTGACCTAAGGTGAAGGCAGAGGCCTAATGAACCCCTATGCCTACGGGCAACCCCAGGTGCCCCTAGGGATACATTATTTTAAGTAAAGTTTTCATTATAGGTTTTCAGGGGGGTTGTTTGTTTCAGCATCTCTTATGGACCATTTTTACCTGTATATTTTATGTAATTTTAGCCAGCACCTTAAATATTAGTCATATACTCTAATTTTCCATGTAATACTTATTCTAAAATGTTATTCATTAATTACTGCTACAACTTTAAAACAAATTCCTATGTAAAAAATTGTACTGTTTCACCTCATGTTTGTCTCATATCATCTACTATGGCTGCATACACAGGATGGATGGTGGTGGTAGGGACAACTCAATTAAGAGTAGGCTCTCTTAAACTCTCTAAGACCAATATCCTTGCTTAACTAACTGCTGTGTGGTTACTGAGTAAATTAACTTCTTTGGTTTTGATTTCATTATCACTAAAAGGAGGATATTAATGAGAGATATTCCTGAGGATTCTCATGAGATTAAATGAGTTAATAACTTGGCATATAGAAAATAATCAGTGTTTATTATTGTTGCTATTAATATTAGATGCTCAGAAAATATTTAATGTAATTTTACTAATTTTTTCAGTAGGATTATTACAAACTCCCCAAACCCAGTAATTCTACTTTGCTTTTAGAGTAGTCACTATTTTTTTTTAAAGATTCTATTTATTTGACAGACAGAGATCACAAGTAGGCAGAGACACAGGCAGAGAGAGGGGGGGGAAGCAGACTCCCTGCTGAGCAGAGAGCTGGATGTAGGACACAATTCCTGGACCCTGAGATCACGACCTGAGCTAAAGGCAGAGGCTTAACCCACTGAGCCACCCAGGCGCCCCAGTAGTCACTATTTTTAACAGCTTTATTGAGGTATAAATTAAATGTCACAAAATTTACCCTTTGAAAGTGTGCAATTCAATTAGTTTAATAAATTAAGGTATTTTTACACCATCACAATGACTAGTTTTAGAATTTCCATCCCTCCAAAAAGTTCCCTTACACCTGTTTCCAGTCAACCTCCAGAACTACCCCTAATCCCGGGCAACAACAGATTTGCTTTCTGTCTTTAGAAATTTGTCTTTTAAGGACATTTTATATAATTACAGCTGTACAATAAATAGTCTTTTCTGTTTCCTCTCACTTAACATAAAATATTTGAGGTATATTGCTGTGGTACCATGTTTGTTCCTTTTTGTTATTAAATACTATTCCATTATATAGATACACCAGATTATATTTATCTATTCACCAATTAAATGACATGTGGATTGTTTGTTTTTTGCTATTATGATTAATGTTGCCATGAACATTGTGCATATAGTTTTTATTTCTATAGAATAGATTAATGGGAATGAAACTGATGAGATGTATAATAGGGTATATTTAACAGTTTTGACAACAGTTTTTTGACAGTTAAGAAACTGTCAAAATGCTTTTCAAAATGGTGGAGCTATGCTACCTTTCCACCAACAATGTATTCCAGTTTATCTATATCCTCAGCAACACTTGACACTGTCTATTGTTTGATTACAATCTTTCCTTTGATAGTGCTTTGTGGTTTTAATTTGCACTTCCCTAATGACTAATGATGTTTAGCATCTTATATGTGTTCATTAGGCATCCATATATCTACTTCTGAGAAATGTTTATTTATTTGAGCTTTGTCCATCTGTAGCGATTATAAAGTTGCTTTTACAAACTGAATTAATCTATATATAACCTTTCTTGATCTAAGACTCATAAATTATTCAAAGCAAACATTCTTATTGTTTTTTGTCATTAGTACATTCTAATGTTTTAATAAAATATTTTTTACTCTGAATATTTTGTATTCTAACCTCCTGAAAGTTTAGAAATTTCTGTTTTTAACCCTTATTAACTCAGCATAAGTCATTTCTCAAAAGATAAAAAAGAAACAAATATTGAGAGGTCAGTGAGTTACCATGCTTCAGAAACATTTAAAATATTTTCCTCATTAATACTTTTCATGTTATATTTTTTATAATGATTAATTTATTTTATTTCTAATATTTTCTCCAGTTTCCTATCAACAGATTATACAGCATTGAGAATATCCAAGTCTTATACAGACTTCTTGTGAACAATGGTTTCAAGGCAAAAGTTGTTTGGAATTCAATGACACACTGATTCAAAAATACTGCAGGTTATTCATGGATATCTAATTGAAAAATCCATACCATAATTATGGCTCATTATTATTTTAAAATCAGGGTCAGCCATTTGTAATTCAAATATAAGTTAAGACCACATTTAGCCAATTCATTGACTTCTCAAATATTTATTTAACTATTATTACAAGTTAGGCACTACTTATAAACTTGATATTCACTGAAGAACAAGATCAGATAGTTTTCTATATTCATTTTACTATATTACACTGGCAGAGGCCAGCAAAACAAAGAGAAAAAGAAAAAAATGAAACAGAAAAATTATTTAACAATAATGAAATAGATTCACATTAGATTTATGAAGGAAATTTCTTCATAAACCTAGGGTCTCTTAACGAGCTATTAATAGTAGCTACTTCATAGGATTTTCATGAAATCAAGAGGGTTAAAAGAACTGGCTTGCAGAAAACACTCAATAAACATTATTACTATTAATGTTGATATTGATATTATTATCATTACATAACTAGAGAATGTTCGACTCAATGTAATTTTTTAAAATTTTATTAATCTATTTATTTGACAGAAAGAGAGAGAGTGAGCACATGAGCAAGGGGTAAGTGGCAGAGGAAGAGGGAAAAGGAGAAGCAGACTCTCAGCTGAGCAGGGAACTCCATAAATGGCTGGATTCCAGGACCCTAGGATCATGACCTGAACTGAAGGCAGACGCTTAGCCTACTGAGCCACCAGGTACCTGTAATTTATTATTTTTTTAACTACATTTACTTTAATATGAAACAAGCATGCTCTATAGTAATTATTATAAAGACAAACAAAATTATTTTTTAAATAAAAGTTTTAATTCTCCCAGGAGAAATGAAGATGGCATAAAAAAGATCATAATAGAAAAATAAAAGTTAAGAAACATGGAAATAAATGTTGAAATGTCAATATTTGTATAAATAGAGCCTGGGGGAATTTTTTTAAAATAAATAAGCAAATGAGAAGAAAATGCAAGGAAAAATTGGTAGATATTTTTCCAAAAATTAGGAAGAAAGATTCAATTTTAGAAGCCAATAAAATATGAACAGGGGAGTTAAGGAGACACATACAAGCACACAATTATAATATGCTATAATAGAAAATAAAAGGTCACTATAAAACCTCTTAGAAAGGAAGAGTAGATTACCTATAAGATAATGTTATAAATAGATAATGACATCCTTTAATATCAATACTGGCTGAGAGAAATAATAATGATATATTTCAAGTCTGAGAAAAGACATTTTAAACCTAGAATTTTACACCTAGAAAAACTGTCACTTATAAGATGAAGTTTAAAATAGAGATATACTGGAGCACCGGTTGAGTGTCTGACTCTTGGTTTTGGCTTGGGTCATGACCCTGGGGTCTTGAGATGTAGTCCCACATCTGGCTCTAGGCTTGGTATATACTCTGGGATTTTCTCTTGCTCTCCTTTTTGGCCTCCCATTCCTGCTCTTGCTCAAACAAATAAATCTTTAAAAAAGTAAATAAAAATAAAGATATATATATATTTATATTAATATATAATTTGATTTAGTAAACATATTATCTAAAATAGAAATGATTTTAAAAATATAAAATTCTTGAAAAAATTGACACAAGAGCTGAAGCAAACATATGGGTACAAAAACAGAAAAAAGGGAAAGAAGAGTACCTAAAAATACAATTTTTATTTAAGGAAAGTTACATATACTAATAAGCATAAAAAATAAGATAAAAATAAATAACAGTTTTAATAGAAGTAATCTTAAAAACAACATAAATGGATTGAGCAATTCTGCAAGTTAGCTGAAGTAAGTGTGAAAACTCCAAAGGAAGACAAGAAATGAAAATAAATAGAAAATAAAATGGAAGAAAGAAATCTTAATTATCAGTGACTCTAATAAATGTAGAGTTAACCCAAATATAATCAAAGATCCTCAAACAAAAAATAAGGACAAGCAAATGAATAAAAGAAAGTTAAGTCAGAAGGAGGCTAAAATCTAACAATAAAGAAATAAGACAATAAAATAAAATAAATCTAAGAAGTCATTTTTAATATCAAGCTTTGTGATTTAATATCAAATATATCAAATATCAAATAATATAAAAATTTGTCATTTAATGAAAAACAAAACAAGCAAAAAACTAACAAAGTGTCACAATATCACTTTACACATATGATATACTGGTTAAAAATAATATATGATATACTAGTTAAAAAATTATCAATATAGGGGCACCTGGGTGGCTCAGTGGGTTAAGGCCTCTGCCTTTGGCTCTGGTCATGATCCCAGGGTCCTGGGATCGAGCCCCACATCAGGCTCTGTACTTGGTGGGGAGCCTGCTTCCTCCTCTCTCTCTCTGCCTGCCCTCTCAGCCTACTTGTGATCTCTGTCTGTCAAATAAATAAAATCTTTGAAAAAGTTATCAACATAATATTTTCAGCATGATACATACCTGATAATAAAGATTCAGACTATATTCATATAAAAATAGCAACTACACTATGAAAAGTTTGAAAGCACTTAATGTATTCTTATCAGAAAGATATTTCAAGGAAAAAATATAAAGATACAGAAATGCAATGAAATTCACAATTATTCTATACTAATAAGTAATAATCATGAGTGTATTTAACGCATTACCAGGTATTGTATAAGTACTTATATAAATTCATTCATTTAACCCTCATTCCAAATAATGCAGTTTGTTTTAGTATTATCTAGATTTTTCATCTAGAAAAAATAAAACTTTTCTCAAAAAGAATTGGTGAAACAGGATTTCAAAATCAGTTATTCTGAATTTTAGAGCCTATGCTATTAAACAGCACATTCTGTTGAACTTTAAATGCCCGAATCAAAGCAATAAACATTTTGCAGAACATATGAAACATTCACAACATTTGGCCATAGACAAGGCTAAAAATAAAGCAGTAATTTTAGAAGAATCATATCACTTACTATGGTCTTTGGCCCTAATGAAGGAATTGTCCACATCAATAGAATAAGTCAAGCCAGGGACTGGGAGAAAATATTTGCAAAAGACACATCTGAATGAACTATTATTCAGAATATACAAAAAAGTCTTTAAACTTAACAATAAGAAAATGAACAACCCAATTAAAAAATGAGCAAAAGACTCAAACTGACATCTCACCAAAGAAGATATACAGATGGGTGACGGGCATTAAGAAGGGCATGTGATGTGCTTGCTTTGGCAGCACATATACTAAAAAAAAAAAAAGAAGGGCATGTGATGTGGATGAGCACTGGGTGTTATACACAACTATGAATTATTGAACACTACATCTGGAACTAATGATGTACTATATGTTGGTTAATAGAATTTTAAAAAATAAACTATATATTATCTACACATAAAAAAGATATAAAGATGGCAAATAAGCATACAAAAATATGTTCAATATATGTTATTAGTGAAATGTTAGTTAAATTATAAGGCCACTATAAAGCTAGTAGAATGGTCAAAATTGGAAATGCTAACAGCACTAAATGCTGGCAAGGACGTGGAGCAACAGGAACTCCCATTCATTTCTGATGAGAACGGAAAGCTGTACAGCCACTTTGGAACAGATTTTGGAAGATTCTTACTTACATAGTACTACCATATGATCCAGCAATTACACCTCTTTATTTACACCAATGAATTGAAAACTAACATCCTCACAAAAACCTGCACATGGAGGTTTACTGAAGATGTATTCATAATTGCCAAAAGTCAAATGAAACCAAGATGTCTTTCAGCAGGGGAATTGATAGAATATGTTATATACAGATGATGGAATATTATTCACCACTAAAAAGAAATGAACCATCAAGACATGAAAAGATATAGTGGAAACTTAAATGCATATTACTAAATGAAGTAGCAGATTTGAAATGGATACATACTTTATGACTCCAACTACGTAACACTTGGTAAAAGCAAAACTCTGGAGACAATAAAAGGTCAGTTGTTGCTATGGAAAAAGGAAGGAGGGAGGGAAGAATAGGCATAACTCAGTAAATTTTTAAGTCAGTGAAACTATTCTCTCTGTTACTAAAATGATGGATATATACATTTTCAAAGCCTATAGAATTTACACTAAGGGTAAGGCTTACTATAAACTATGGACTTGGGGTGATAATGACATTATCATTATAGGTTCACAGATTATAATAATGTACCATTCTAATATGAAATATTGATAATGGGGTAGCCTGAGTATGTATGTGGGAACAGGTGGTATATAGCAAGTCTCTGTACTTTCCTCTCAGTTTTCTGTGAACCAAAACTACTCTAAAAACGTTAATTAACTAAAAAAAAAAATCCATATAGCTGGATCCTTAAAAAGTATATATAGTAAATATACAGTGATGAAAAGCAAACAACAGCAAAAAATTGTAATTTCAAAATTTGGGGAGGGGCACCTGGGTGACTCAATTGGTTAAGCATCCAACTCTTGATTTCAGCTCCAGTCATGATCTCAGGATTCTGAGAAAAAAGCCTTACATCTGTCTCCTTTCTCAGCACGGAATTTGCTTGTCCCTCTCCTAGGTTCCTCCCCCTGCTCTCTCTCTCTCTCCCTACCTCCCTCTCAAATAAATAAATTAAATCTTTTTTAAAATTGTGGATAAAAATATCTACTCCTTTGATGTAAATTTAGAGCATCATATAAACTAAATTAGATTGAAATAAATTAGAGTTTAAGCATTTCCATTGACCCAGCCATTGAAGTCATGATTTTAAGCCTTAAAGAAATTCCTGCACAGGTACTGAAAGGTACATAAAATAGAATGCTTTATCTTAGCATCATTTGCAGGAATAACAAAATGGAAGTAATCTAAGTTAGACAGAGGCATTATTAATGTAATAAATAAATTGGGGTAGATATGCATAATGGAATTCTAGGCAGTATTTAGAAGCATTGAATTAATATCCATAGATACATTAAATATAGGATTGAGTGAAAAAAGAAACTGAATTATAGCTCTACAAATCAAGCATACCTGATGCCATATTTTTAATTTGAAACACAGTCATTAAAGTGCATATATCACAGTCATTAGAAAAGTGCATAAAAGGTGAAGTATGGAGTAGGAAAAAATACTTAAGGAAAGGGTAGGTTATGAAGACAATGTGCCATAAACTGAGATATAGCATTAGATGGTCCCTCTATAACTGAGATGCCCACAAAAGAGAAATAAAAGCACCTGGGTAGCACATTTGGTTAAGTGTCTGCCTTTGGCTCAGGTCATGATCATGGGGTCCTGGTATTGAGCCTCATGTTGGGATCCCTACACAGTGGGAAGTCTGTTTCTCTTGGTCACCCTGCCCCTCCCCCACACTGCTTGTGTGCTCTCTCTCTCTTGGTTTCTCTCTCAAATAAATAAAATCTTTAAAAAAGAGAAACAGAAAAATGACCATGAAATGAATTTACCTAAATAAATCCAATCAATTCATAATCTTTTAATCCATACAGAAAAATGAAGCATATAATTACAGTTATCAATTATCATTATACTTACATAAAATAAAGAAAGAGAAGTATAGAAAAACACATTTTCTCAAGGTCACCAAACCCGTAATAAAAGCATAAATAGAACAAAGTTTATGGGTAACTTCTAGAGTAATGTCCTATCACTTACATACCACTTTATCTCATTAGAGTAAATATAAGGGGGAAAATGTTAGGAAATGAAAGTGTAGTTATCCTGGAGGGATAATATACAGTGTAAATAATTCTCCCTTTTCTCTGTAGTGGCAAAAATCAATGAATTACTTTCTAGCTAAAGCAGCAAGGAGGAAGTGAAATATCTTTTTTTTTTTTTACTGATTTTCTTTAACTTTTATTTTAACTTTACCATGCAGTAGAAATGGATTTCTCATTTTGAAACCAACAAAGAATGTCATTTTGCTTTTCTCACTCTGACCTTGGGTCGATTTTCCATTTGCATATTCCATCTCAGCTGCTATATTTCTCAGTATCAAGGACTGTATGCAAGGCAGAGCTGTGCTTTTTAATGTATCATCTGTTCACAATTGTTTTGCATAATAGCTATATGTTGCTTGGAGATGCACAGTTAATAGCAGTAATCCATGCTATAAATTGTAATGCTGGATACTTAAATTACCTTGTTCACATATTGTTGGGCTGATTGTGGGGGAAAGGTACTTCTAGAGGTTAAAGGAAAATTCATATTTTTCCATAACCAGTACATTATCAAATATTAAATGTCAGTTCATTTAGTCTGACTGGTCCTTGTATTAAGAACTTTTTAAACATTGGTGTAAGACATGAAAAAGTACTCCACATCACTTGGCATCAGGTAAATACAAATCAAAACCACAATGAGATACCATCTCAGACCAGTCAGAATGGCTAAAATTAACAAGTCAGGAAATGACAGATGCTGGCGAGGAGGCAGAGAAAGGGTAAACTTCCTACACTGTTGGTGGGAATGCAAGCTAGTGCAGCCACTCTGGAAAACAGGATGAGGTTCCTCAGAAAGTTGAAAATAGAGCTACCCTATGACCCAGCAATTGCACTACTGGATATTTACCCTAAAAATACAAATGTAGTTATCTGAAGGGGCATGTGCACCCAAATATTTATAGCAGCAATGTCCACAGTAGCCAAACTATGGAAGGAAGCTAAATGTTCATCAACAGATGAATGGATAAAGAAGATGTAGTATATGTATACAATGGAATACTATGCAGCCATCAAAAGAAATGAAATGTTGCCTTTTGCAACAACATGGATGGAACTAGAGGGTATTGTGCTGAGTGAAATAAGTCAATCAGAGAAAGACAATTATCGTAGGATCTCTCTATGAGGAATTTGAGAGGCAATATGGGGGGCTTGGGGAGAAGGAAAAAATGAAATTAGATGGGATCGGGAAGGAGACAAACCATAAGAGATCTAAATCTCATTTAACAAACTGAGGGTTGCTGGGGGGAAGAGGGAGAGTGAGGGTGATTGGGTTATGGACATTGGGGAGGGTATGTGTATGGTGAGTGCTATGAAGTGTGTAAGCCTGATGATTCACAGACCTGTACCCCTGGAGCTAACAATACACTATATGTTAATAAAAATAAATAAATAAAGATTGGTGTAATAATGAATTATGTACCTTTTTTAACAAAGGAAAACTGAGGAAAATCCTATCCTCATTTCAATTTTAATGTACATATTCTTTATTTCTAGCTTTAAAATCAGTATCAGTTACTGAACATGGAACTTCCCTTTAAAAGAAATAATTCATTACAGCCTTTCAAAACCTGTCTTTCAGCTATAGTTGGTTATTATTTCATCATCAGAAGAATCAAGTTTAGTTATTTCATATGAAGTGCTAAACATAATGGAAATGATCTATGTCTACAACACAGAAATTTTTACTTTATTAAACTTCAGTTTTCTATATTCAATTGTCATCAGACCTAGATATTTATTTCTCCTCTATATAAATAAATCTGGACACTATAAATAAATTTGGACACTTTAAGCTCTAACAGGATTTTTGAAATTCTAAAGCCAATGTTAGGAGTGCACAAAGGCTTACAATTGTTAGCACTTAGATTTAGCATCTTACTGATGTCTTGTTCTAAAAACGTTATTGTGTTTAATTCTTAAAAGCACTCTTTGTGGTAAATATTCTTACTTAAATCATAACTCAGGAGGAACTCAAAGAGGTTAAACCCTCAAAGAGGTTAAGATACTTGACCAAGTACAAATAATAATTGAGAATATAGGATCTGAACTCAACAGTTTAACTTCAGAGTTTGTGTTTTTAGTTAGTATATTATGCTGTCACTAAGACCATCTGTGAAGAGATAAAGTTTTATTATAAGTATGGAAAGAAGAATACTAGTAAGGACAATAGGAATGGAAAGGGACACACCTAAATATTTGCAACTTGATATTCACCACCTTCATAGTCAAAAGTTAATACCTCAAGTTAACTTTTTTATCTAATTTAGTCTGAAATCTGTATTTGAATTGAATATATACTAAGAAATATTTATGTAAAATATAACCCCATTTTCATATGTTGGTTGTAAGGAGGTTTTTTACAAGGCCAACATACACAAGTAAATAGTGTATCAAGAAAAAAATTATTTCAAGGAAAAATTAATTAAACTATAATTTTAAGGTACAACATTAAAGAAAGCATACTGGATATTTTGGTAATAGAATATAACATTTTGTGCCGTAAGGTTCTTGAACTACAAGATGTATTTGTTTAACTTTATGCATTCTAATCTGCCAAACTGTGATACAAGCACAATCAATCAACCCCTTGCCCTCAATGACCAAGCAGAACAGATCACAGAGTAATTCTATGTTCACTTTATTTCATTTTATGTCTCCCTGAATCCCACATCTGAACCATGAAGACAAAGTCTCAAGCAATTCATTCAGGGTTGTATTCAAAGGAAACAAAATTATCATCAGCTGCCAATTACATTAGAGTTTCTCAGGAACTCTGCTATTTTTTAATCTAATGGTGGAGATGAGAATCATTTGGGAATGACTCTCACATGACCTAAGTAGCACAAGGTACAACTTAACACACTGTGTATATATATATATTATGCATTTATTTGTTTTAGAGAGAGAGAGGGAGAGACCACAAGCAGGGACAGTGTCAGGCAGAGGGAGAAGCAGACTCCCTACTGAGCAAGGAGCCTGATTCGGGACTTGATCCCAGGACCTGGGATCATGATCTGAGCTGAAGTTTGATGCTTTACTACTCAGCCACCCAAGTGTCCCTGTATTTTACTTTTTAAAAAATATATCTTATTTGTTTATTTATTTGAGAGAGAATGAGAATGAGCTGGGTGTAGAGAGGGAGAGAGACAAGCAGACTCTGCACTGAGCATGGAGCCCAATGCAGGGCTTGATTCCATAACCCTGAGATCACAGCCTGAGCAGAAATCAAGAGTCAGTAGCTTAACCAACTGAGCCACCCAGGCAACCCTAAACTTTGTATTTTACTTTAGCATTTGAATTTCACTCACTGAATATAATCCTGACAGACAATATGTTTAGAGAGAAAATATTTCTAAGTATTTTTGCTCAGAACACCTAATAAGTAACTAAATGGAAGATTCAACAATTTTTTTAATGGACTAGAAAAGACATATTGAGACAATTTTTTTTAGATATTTTACTGACTCATCATATTGTTTTATATATCCTAAAAAAGTTATAATATGACTGAATCTGTTACATTAACTAAAATACAATGGATTAGGTGGACTTTACAACCTTTACCAAAATAAATCTTTATCACTTACTTCATTGTGACAATAATCTCTACTACAACTTATAAAAACTAAAATGGAAGATTATAAAAGTCACTCACAAACTGCTAGTAAATGCAAATCCCTCTTGTCTCCCTTAAGTTCTTATCTTTTTTAATGAATGAAATACTATATTTTTCATCTTCCTCTGACTTTCCTTACCTGGCCCCAGTTAGTCATCCTTGAAATTGTCCAAAAATAGCTCTTCTAACTATAATTCCTCTCATAGCACTGTCCATCTTTTTTTTTTTAACAGTTATCCATCAACCAAAAGATGAAATACAACTCAGTAGTACTACAAATAAGATCTTTCATGATCCTACTCTTGTCACTCTATAGACATTTCCATTATATTATACTCATACTTCCATGAATATATCATATACTTGTTTCAAAATGTTACTTGGGCCTTATCTCCACTGTGAATATTTACTGATCACTACCTGCCACACCATCTTAAAGATAGCTTATTAGCTTGTTAAAGTGAATATTAATTTTTTATGGACTATTATCTTTCTCAGTATATTAATAGTGTTTCTATGGAATTAAATATTATTTTTTCCCTAAAAAGGACAAATACCAAAAAAAAAAAAGATATTATGGACAATTCTTTCAAATTGTTATACTGACTTAAATAGATTTTAACTAAAATTATAATGTATATTATTTCCATTAAGTATACATAAGATAGATGCTATACTCTGAGACTGCTATACCAAAATAATATAGACTGGGAGGCTTATAACAATGGAAATTTATTTCTCACAGTTCTGGAGGCTGAAAGTCTGAGATCAAGAAGCCATCAGGGCTTCTTGTAAGAACACTTGTCTGAATTGAATACCTCTGACTTGTATTGTCACATGACAGAAAGAAAGCTAACTAGCTAACTCTCTGGACTCTTTCTATAAGAGTACCAATCCCATCCACAATCTCCACTCTCATAACTTAAGTATATTCCAAAGACTCCACCTCTAAATACTAACACATTATGATGACATTGTTATTACGGTTTCTACATGAATTTTGGGAAGAAGAACAGATTGAAAAGAAGAACATTGCCGAAGAACAGATGTTTGACAGATGATGATGATAGACAGATGATAGATAGAAGATAGAGAGACATGTAATAGATGACAGAATGAGACTTAAGTAAAGGGCTGCTTTAGGTATTAAAGAGTTAATTTCCTACCAAAAAAATACCTAAACTTTTGCTCCTAATGTTTTTATAGTTCTTATAATAATTTGGAGATTAATCAAGAAATTTATCTAATTGTGTTTTAAAATGAAAATATTACTAAATTAAAAACATTCGTAAATGTTTAAAATCTACCTTTGTATCAATTTAGGAATTTGTTCCTTAAGGATTTGGCAAGTGGATTTTCTCCAAATAAAATTTTGAGAAAATAACTGAAAAAGTCTTTTATCTATAACTATGGCTTACATTATTATCTTGAAGTAAAAGAAGTTAATAAAATATAATTTCTTACACTCTTTATTTATACCTTGCAAGATTACACACTCCACATGATATATAAACACACATACTTAAATGTAGTACTTAGGATCTCTCTACACACACACACACACACACACAGTCACACACACACAAACACACACAGGCACTATAAACAAAATTGAATCTGGAAGTTACTCTTTCAACAAAATAAGAACATAATTATTTAATTTGCAGTAGCATGGAAAATCGTACAGGCACATAACAAGGTCACAAAGAACTCAGATTAGAAAAAGGAAAATCATATGACTGTGAACATAAGCAAGATATGCACCAGACTATAAGATTTTAGTGAAAAAAATTGCTCAGCACAGTGAAAGAAACCTTTGCCTTATAGTTGATGAGTCTTTTTTTTTCTTTTTAGTTTACATTTTGAACAAGTAAAAAATAATTTTTCATAGGTAATATGGTCCTGATAAAATGAGGTCAAAGCTCAAGAAAGGATAATAAAGGCATAGGACACAAAACAAGGTTATTAGAACCAGAAACATCAAAGAAGAAATATCTGGACAAAAACAGAGCTAATTCCTTAGAATAATAGTTCTCATCAGTTCCTACAATTAAGTATGTAAATGTATCAATAATATATAGAAAAAGGATACGGTTTGCACTTCACACCTGTGTTTGTTTTCTTTTTTAACTAATGATTTTTCTTTCCTCATTCTATACCAAGCTCATTCAAGTATTGTTACATGTAAATATCAGGTTTTGGCAAACTATATCTGATTACTTTTCTAATCATAATCATAAAAATTTAAAATAGGCAAATCAGGTAAAAAGTTTTTTGTTTTCTTTATTGAGTAATTATTATATAGTAGGCAGCAACTATACATTCACTTAACTGCCCACATTTTACAGGAAATATGAGAAAACTAAAGCAAAATGAGTTAAATCAGTCAAAAATTCAAACTAGAACGTGGCATAGGCATTTGGATACCTGAGTACCTGAGCCTTAAACACTGAAAAAGAAAGACATCCATGTACAATGCTGCCTTAGGAGTGTAGTATTAAGCCAGATGTTGTTCTTAAAGAAAGTTAAGAAGACATTTTTAAATGATGGCCTCTTCCTCTGAAAAGGATTCATTTGTGAAAAAATAAAAATCATGTCATTTGTTCTAATCTTTCTCCATAAAGATTAGATTGAGAGATGCTCTCTTAAAATTCAAAATGTTTAAGTCTGAAAAACATTGAGAAACTATTGATCATTGCTATGGAAAAAAATCAATCTTCATATTAGTTATGTGAAAGTTTAGCTTTGATAATTTAAGTGTGAAGATGTATTTCTTGATTTTTCATAAGCTATAAGTGATGTTCTACTGAATATTTATCCCATGAGACTGTGTGAATATTTCTAAGGGTTATATTTCTAGTTACTCTTTATAATCATAAATACTGGCAATTGCTAGTATTATATGCAAAATATAAGACAGAGAACATTTTAATTCTGGGCAAAAATTCCCAAATATCTAAATTAAAGATTTATGGAAACTTTAATTGCATGTTACATGATATTCATTAAAATCATATTCACAATTAGTAACAAAAATTGTTGCAAACTGAAAAATATTGTTTTGCTATTTTGGGGAGTTGCTTACTGCTAATATTTCATCTTTACATGTGAAACACTGAAAAGAACTCCAGTGTAGAAGGATAGTAACAAAGAGATGCCTAGTGAGTTATCTTGCCTTGCTAACTTTCAACATTTCTGAAAATTACTTATTTAGCTCAGTGTCTTTTAAAAAATATACAGATAATTGTGATATTGAGAAAAGAAATTAAAAATATAATTTCATGGGTGAGGAAGCAAATTCTGTGAATAAAATTGAATTATAAAATTTTAAGATATATCTACAGTCTCCTTATCAAGACGTTCCATCCTTCTTAGAACAGTTTCTTAGAGCTTGACTCAATTTGCTAACTTGAGGACCTTGATTTACAGATGATTAGAAATAATAACTAGGATTAGAGATGAGTCAGAAAAGAACATGCCAAAAATGGAAGTAACGCTAACAGACTAAATGCAAATTCAGAAAAACTACATAATCTTGCCATGATAATGATGTGCTCTCAATATGGTGATTCTCAACCACCAAAAAGGATGAAGTGATAAGTATCCTGTAATTATTGCCTTTTAAATTGTAATTGGAAAATAGCTGTGATAATGTTGTAACAAGTGTTTCATTTAAAAGCATACTTGAAATTTATTTTTATAATAAACACATCCTGGCACTTGAACATTGAAGTTTTCAAGTATTTTGAAAGATAATTTACATTGCCACTAGCCATGCTTCAATAATATAAGTAAGTATTTATTTAATTTCATTTTTTCATTTCATTATCTTTACATTCTTTCCTAGGTGATAAAGTTGATCAATTACATTCTCTAAAGGTCATACAGGAAAGCAATATATTTGTCATAGAATATATGTCACTTGAGTGATATATAAATGTGGTTCTCTTTCAATCTGAATAAAGTTACTCATATTAAGGCACATATCCATCAGATTTTCTGTGTTTGTGTTTATTTCTATAGGAAACTTACCTTGCTCTCAAATCTGTAGGCTTCTTATGGGCAATATTTATGAATATTTCACACTGCTCTCAGAGATTTTCTACCATTATGAGTTTGTTCCTCAAAAGTTTTCTAATATAACATGCAAAATAATGTCTATGCTATAAAAAATGAGAACTCATGTATCTAGCAATCACTCTTAAAATTGTTTTCTACACATTCAATTCTAACATACAAAACCACCTGTTCCCTGAACTTACCATGCATTTTTTCAAATCTATAAATTTCCTTCCTCTGGAATGATCCTATAAAATAATCCATCATAAAATGGCTGGGTTCACAGATCACTACCTCTCTGAAGATTGTCCTCTATATCCTCAATCAGAAAATTGTCCAAGAAAAGCCCAAGAGCCTATAGAAATTGCTCCTGAGCATCCTCATAGTGTAAATCAATAAACATCTTTTAACAACATCTTTACTGGCTTAATAATGGGCTACTTCTTATATAGGGTTCTTTAGGACAGGACATGCCATCATCTTAAAGCATAGATCTACATGAAGCCAATAATTTACAGTAAAAATGCACCATTTTCTGACAGTTGGGCTTCTCTGAGGATATACTGCAGAGTATATAATGCAGAGATGCTCTTCAGACATCTGAGGTTGTCCTAGAGAAGCCCTGGGAATCCTGAGGATTGCCAATTTACCTAGGGCTCCCAGAAAAATTAAACATTTTTTATTTGAAAATTTAGTTCTTCATAAGATTTCGTTTGAAGGAAGGATTCAGCAGCTAACAGTTTAAAAACCACTCATCCAAAAATACGGGTGGACTGACTTTCTACAGAGCTTTACACAGATCAGAAGCAGCAGCAAATTTGAGATTATACTTCTAACTAATAACATTGTTGCCAGTAACATTGGATTTATGTCCCTACAGACAGTGGGGTTGGTGTGATGTTGCCTCCACTACACTGTGACCAATCCTCAGCCTCTCTCACCCTAGAAAACTCAGTGATTTGATCATTAGAAAACGAAGTAAAAATTGGTCCTTTCTTGATCCATGCAGGAATATACAAGATAAAGGGAATCTAAAGCAGTTCAATATTTTGAACTTTGTTTTCCTTTATATCACCTCAAATTAAGTTTTCAAGTAATGGAAGAATCTTTGGAAAGTTTTAAGAAAAATCCCTGTCAAAAATGGTTAAACAAAGAAAAAGGGACTTCAAATCGGCTCAAACCACATTTTAAGAAGAAACTCAGATAAACTATATAATATAAATTCAAAGTAGCTATTTAGCTAGTTCAGTTAGTCTGGAGAACAGATACCATTGACAGGCACTCCATCCCCAAGACCTCAGAAGTAGGCCATAACTCTGGCTGGGTCAGGTAGGCCTCAGGTGATGGTGTCCAGGGTGGGGATAGTGACGAAGGGCAATAATATGCTTAAAATCATGGTTCCTCTGATATCTGGCTACATTCACGTAAGCCAATTATTTAACTTCTCTAAGCCACCATTTCCTCACTTGTAGAGTGGATATAATAGTTTTGCTTCACAAGGTTAATGGGAAAAATTTTTAATTAAATTAGTTAATGGATGCAACAGTATAAATGATAGACCATGTTACTGCTGTTGTTATGATAAATAAGGTTTTTTTTTTTTTTTTAAGATTTTACTTATTTGACAGACAGAGATCACAAGTAGGCAGAGAGGCAGGCAGAGATAGAGGAGGAAGCAGGCTCCCTGCTGAGCAGAGAGCCCGATGTGGGGCTTGATCCCACGACCCAGGGATCATGACCTGAGCAAAAGGCAGAGGCTTTAACCTACTGAGCCA
>NC_081557.1:155495133-155513958 GCF_022355385.1 Mustela nigripes | reverse complement strand
AGATCACAAGAAGGCAGAGAGGCAGGCAGAGATAGAGGAGGAAGCAGGCTCCCTGCTGAGCAGAGAGCCCGATGTGGGGCTTGATCCCACGACCCAGGGATCATGACCTGAGCAAAAGGCAGAGGCTTTAACCTACTGAGCCACCCAAGCACCCCTCATAAATAAAGTTTTGATCAGGAACATCTTCCAAAAAGTCCTTTTGAAGTTTTACTTGGTTGTGAAGGGGAAAGTGGAGACTGGGAGGACATTGGAGTCAAGATCTAACTGTTCCAGAGGCTATGTAAATACTGCACAAAGTAGTGAGGGACTAATGAGAGTGGGTGGCTCGAGAGAAGAAATATTATGAGAAACAGAAACAACTCTAAGTACTTTCCATATTATCCAGAATAAAATTGAAAACCTTTAAGAGTGCCTGCAAGGCTTGGAATGAGCTGCCTCTGCAACCATCTACTTCTTGGAGTTTACCATCCACCGCTCCATCCCTTCTACCAGTTCTGCTTTGGCCATTAAATCTAGGCACAGTCCCTCATTCATTTTCTTTCAAAAGGATTTTCATGTTTCTGCCTCAGGATATTTGTACTTGCTGTTTCTTCTGCCATAAACGTCATTGCCCCATGTGTCCATACAGCTGGCTCAATTGCCTTTTCCAGGACTCTGTGTAAATGTTACCATATGAAATAAATCTTCCCTGATTACAAAAGAGCACCTTCTTCTACTTCATTTTCCTACTTTCATTTACATGTCAATTATTGGCTCAGGGAAAAAATCAAAGTATGCCCTTTTTCCATGTATATACCCTAAAATTTAGAAGTAATGTGTAAGAAATAAGTTTCCATACAACTGGTAATGTGAAATATCAAATATAAAAAATTATAAAACATATTTTCCTCATATCAAAAAAGTTTTCAACATATACCATTATTATTTTAATAAAAATTTTTTAGATCAAATGGAAAATGCAATTTTTAATAATTGCAGTTAAGTGAACTGGGATATATACAAAGTGATCTAAAAAATGAGTTCATAAGTTAAAAAAAAAAACTTTTGAATTCTGTTTTGTCATAAATCCTATTTCCTTACCATATTGGGAATCTTCATTTCATTATTTTAAAAGTATGTGTTAATGTGTATTCTAAATAAAATCCTTATTAGTCATCATTTTTATATTTATATACAATGGTCCTCAATTTTTTTCCAAAATTATTTTTCATCATAGCAATTCTGATTTTTAACTTCATCATATTCATTAGAAGATAAAGATTCAGGCAAAATATGAAGAGTTGAAAATAATCAGATGTATTTAAGAGCCAAGTATTTCTATCTAAACTAGAGAGATGTGGGCACCTGGGTGGCTCAGTTGATTAGTGTCTGCCTTCGGCTCAGGTCATGATCTCAGGGTCCTGAGAAGGAGTCATGCATCAGGCTTCCCTACTCTGCGGGGAGTCTTTTTCTCCCTCTCCCTCTGCCCCTCCTCCTCTCGTTTTTTCACTCCCAAATAAATAAATAAAATATTTTAAAAATATAAATTAACCAGAAAGATGTGCTTCTGTGTATTATTTTCTTCTATTTTTTTTTAAGATTTTATTTATTTGACAGAGATCACAAGTAGGCAGAGAGGGGGTCGGGGGCAGGGCAGGGAAGCAGGCTCCCTGCTGAGCAAAGAACCCAATGTGGGGCTCTATCCCAGGACCCTGAGATCATGACCTGAGCTGAAGGCAGAGGCTTAACCCACTGAGCCACCCAGGTGTCCCACTGACTGTCCTCTTTAAGCATAGTATGTTACTAAGAAGAAATATTTGACAACATAGGCAGCTTGCAAACATTGGGTAATAACTTCATTTCTGTTTATAAGGCAAAATTGCAGTTGTTTATAGGGCAAGAATACAAGTGGTGGAGATAAATGCCAGAAGCATACTCAATCTTTGGCTCCCACTTCTTCTATTTCCTTTTTCATAACAGACCCATATTTTTGTCATAGTATAAAAACAATAAAGTCTATCTCTTATAATTCTATTATCTTCATGCCACAAAAGAATGGTGACATATAGTACCTGAATTTCAAACATTTATTCATAGCATAAATCTGTAACGATTCTGGAACAAGTATTTTCCCCAACATTTAAGAGTCTTTTTTGAGGGGTGCCTGGGTGGCTCAGTGGGTTAAGCCGCTGCCTTTGGCTCAGGTCATGATCTCGGGGTCCTGGGATCGAGTCCTGTGTCGGGCTCTCTGCTCAGCCGGGAGCCTGCTTCCTTCTCTCTCTCTCTCTGCCTGCCTCTCAGTGTACTTGTAATTTCTCTCTGTCAAATAAATAAATAAAATCTTTAAAAAAAAAAAAGAGTCTTTTTGGAGCTTGCCAAATCCTCCCTTTGTCCTCTACCAGAGCTCTATAATAATGTATTTGTGAAAATGATATTTAAGAAATGACAGCAAGGTTGATAAATAGTACTGGGTTATTGTCATTTCTTATTCATTTTATCCTGTCCCATACGAAAGAAATGTAAGGGAAATAGATTTTCATCCATGTATCAGGAAATGAACCTAAGTCTACATTGACTTTTAGCAAAAATATTAGATATAGGGATCTTGGATCATTTTGAGATGCTGAGCCTATGAGCGGAATTAAAAGTCAGAGGGTTGTAAGATTGATTTTGTACAATTATATCAGTAGGTCCTAAAATTATTGAAGAAGTCCAATTACATTCAAATGATAATGCTACTATTTTAATCCAAATAGCCAGGAGTAGGGGCACCTGGGTGGCTCTGTCAGTTAAGCATCTGCCTTCAGCTCAGGTCATGATTCCAGACTCCCAGAATAGAGCCTCGTGCTTCTCCCTCTCTCTCTGTCCCTCCCCCTGCTCATGCTCTCTCTTTCTCTCTCTCACTATCTCTCTTTTGGATAAATAAATAAAATCTTTAAAGAAAACAACAAATAGCCATAAGTATATATTTAGACTTGATTAAGTAAACCAGTGGTTCACAAAAGAGTTACCTAATCTTCTGTTAAAATATAAATAGCTGGACCCCACCTCCAGAATTTCTTCTGTTCTTCTAGGATGGGATCCAAATTTGCATTTCTAATAATTTTCTAGCAATCCTAATGCTTTTGTTTTGGGGACCACACATGGGAGATTCACTGAACTGAATCACTGACAGGTGAATCCATTGGAAGCTAAGAATTACTTGTTTTCAAATAAAAGACTCTATAAACATAAATTTTGTGTATTATAGGAAAATATTTAGTCAGATATTGTCTATAATTTTCAGCCAATGTTTACTTAAGACATAAAAATGTAAGGATAAGTATGAAATTTAAAATCTGTTATGTTGCTTTCATTCTTCAAATATTCCACAGAATTCAAGACTGATTCATTGACTCATTGATTTTGTTTAGGAAAGACATATTCACTGACCCAAGTATTGCCAGACATTTTTCTATGCAGCAGTGACTGAGGCTGTAAATGAGCAATGACTGAGGCTGTAAATGAGCAATGATTTTAGCAAAGTTAATCAAGGAAGTTCTTCAAGGGGTTAACCTGGAATATGCAAAGAATTAAGTTATGAAAAGATCTAAGAATAGAGTGAGCAGCAGTTCAAGTTCTAAAGTGGGAACAAGTTTGACTAAGCTGAATACAGTTTTTCAGTTTGTCAAGAAGTGGTATATAAAGTGCTATTTGACTAAAGATTAAAACTGGACTAGAGGTTTCAAAGAAAAATAAATTAAGAGTAGCTAGGAGAATTTCTGAATTTACTGGTGTAAACATTTTCACAGACTAGGAAGACTAAGACTGAACAGTAATCAAACATGTATGCTGAAGTTAAAATCATAAGCACTGTGGTGAAGGTTCCCAGGAGAGCAACTAAATTAGCTGCTTAGGCAGGACTGTTTGGAGCTCACATTATGATGCCAAACAATCCAGAAAGTCGAAGTCGGTCTATTCACTTATAACTGGGGACATTTTTCTTTTTCTGGAAATGGAACCTAGAATGAATTATATATATATATATATATATATATATATATATATATATATATATATATATATGCGCTCTCCATGAAATTCTCATTGTTAAAGCATATGAGAAGCTGAATTTTGGAATAAATTACAGTTGACAAAAATGATATCTAAGTAAATGATATCTAAGTAAAATTTTAAAAATAACATTTCAATCTAACGACTTTAAAGAATCCTAACAAATCCAGGCAAAGCCACAAGAGAGAACTTATCTTTCTATTTCTAATAAGGAGAGAGTTTGAGGGTCTCTCCACTTTACTTCAAGACAAGACACTGCTGGATATGTTAATGTCGAGTTTTTATTCTTTTGGCTGGTTTTTCCTTGCTTCTGTAAAAATCATCTGCACACTCTGCCAGTATGTTCCTTTTTATCAAATGGGGTATCACCCAATTTACTATGCTGCAGATTTACATTTGCTAAGATAGTGACACTCCCCTTAGGACTCTACCTGTGTCTATCACGATATACTTTGAGGAATCCTCAAATTCTTTAGCTTCTCCTATATTTAGGTTTTGGAATGTGGTTGCTTACAGAAACAGCTAAACTTATACATTTTTGTTTTACCTTTAGAATGTCACTTACATTTCTTTGGGGAAATAGCTTACAATCTCTAGGTTATGGGCAGAATTATGTCCCTCAAATTTCATGTTGCATTTTAATTTGGTCACCTCTTAAAGGCCCTATCTCCAATACTGTCACATTTTGAGATTTGGGGGTGACTAAGTTAAAATGAAATTATTAGGGTGGACTCTAGTCAAATCTGGCTAGTGTCCTTATTAGAAGAGGAAATTTTAACACAAAAAATGATACCAGGGATATGCACACCAAAAAGAAAGTCCATGTGAGTACACAGAGAAAGGATGGCAATCTACAAGCCAGGTAGAGTGGCTTTGAAAGAAACTGAACTTGCTTAACCTTAATCTTGGATGTCTAACCTCCAGAACTGTAGGAAAACAAATTTTTATTGTAAGCCAACCATTCTGTGGCATTTTGTTATGGCAACCCTAGCAAACTAAAGTACCTCGTGATTTCTGATTATGAAAGCATTCAAATACTACATGTCACAAAGGTCGGTATTATAATAGGAACATTACATTAGATAAGGGAGTGGAGAAGAGATGCTTCAGTGGAGAAGAGGCAAGGAGGGGAGAGGAGGGAAAACCAACAAAATGATTTCCTTTTTATAGTAAAACAAATTAAATGAGATATGATGACAGTCTCTCTCTCTCTCTCTTTTTCTCTGTCACACACACACGCACATGCACACACACACCCTAAAAGTGTCACCTAACGCAAATGTACTCCCAATAGAATAAATGATCTATGGATTGAGTGCCTGCTTCTTAGTTCAATGATTGAAAAGACACTTGTAACATATTGATACTTTCCTTGGAAGTAAGAAGTATCAGATTCTATAATTCAGTATTAGGAATGGAATTTTAAAACAGTGATAATCTAGAGTGCAGTTTCCAACATGTCAAAAACATCCCCTGAATTTATGTGATATTTAAAAAGATCAAGAAATATGACTGTATTCTGCCATTCATTAATCCCTTGGAATTAATGGCAGTGGTTTTGTGAGGTGCTCTAACATAAACATAAACATGAAACATTCTGCCACAGTACATAGAACAGAAAGAAAGACAAAAACAAAAAATGGTGTCAATCTCAATGACATTGAGGTTTGTTATAATGGAGAAAGTAGCATTAGAAATCACTCAATGAAATATTTTTATTTTGCTGATGTAACTATTAACATTTAACAATATATCCTTACATTGCAGAATTGTTTTCAATTTCTTTTAATTTTTGTGCATGATAATAATTTGTCCCTCTAATAACTCGTGAAACTTTCTACTTGTGATTGTGTTACTATATTAAAATTACCTGAATTTTCTTAATCATCAAAAAAGGAGTCACAAACATGTATTTCCAAAGTGTGTGTCAGCTAATACCAATAAAACAGAAAAAAAATAGATTATGTATTTTATAAAGAATAAGTGAAAACCCCACAAAACTAAATATATAGGATTTAGTTACGTCTTTTCATATTTTTCCTAATTTATTACTTAAAAACAATTTCTAGAATTTGACTTAAAAAGATATCTTTTGGTATAGGGAAGTATAGAACTATAAGCATGTCATAAATATGGTGAAGTCAAACATATGTCTTCAAAAATTACCCAAAGGTTTATCATTTCAAACTTAGATTAAAATGATTCACAGACCTGTACCCCTGGGGATAAAAATATATGTTTATAAAAAATAAAAAATTAAAAAAAAAAAAAAAACAACAGCAACAACAACAACTACTACAGCACCTATACTTTCTTGCATATATCATATCATATATATATCATATATCACATCACATACATAATTCATTGTTTCTGTTATCTGTTTTTTACATTATTATAATAGAGCTAGAATTTAAGACCTTTGCATATGAATCCAAAGAAGAATTTTTTTAGAGTTTCTTTCAACTCTTTTAGTGATTTACTGAGATTGTCCAAATTATTCAACTTTGTTCTTTTATAAAAGTAATTGTCTATTGCCAGCATTACCTTATACCAGACAAGATAAAGACATAAAAAAACAAACAAAGGACAGGCCAATATCTCTAATGAACACAGATGCAAAATGCTCAACAAAATACTAGCAGGCCAAGTTCAACAACACATTTAAAAAAATCATCCACAACAATCAAATGGAATTTATTCTTGTGTCGTAAAGATAGCTCAGTATTCAAAATTCAATTAATGTGATACATCACATCAATTAGAGAAAGGATATGAATCATATGATCATTTCAATAGACACAGGAAAAGCATTTGACAACATTCATTTATGATAAAAACCCTCTAATAAAGTAGACTTAGAAGGAACACAAAAGTCATCTATGAAAAATCCACAGCTAATATCATCCTTAATGACAGCTTCCCCTATGGTAAGGAAAAAGATAAGGATGTCCACTCTCCCCACTTTCATGCAACATAGCACTGGAAGTTCTAGCCACAGCAATCAGACATCCAAATCAGTAAGAAGATGTAGCTCACTATTTGCAGATGACATGGTACTATATATAGAAAACCAGAAAGATGCCACAAAAGAACTGCTAGAACTGATAAATGAACTCACTAAAGTCTCAGGTTACAAAATCAACATACAGATATCAGTTGTGTTTCTATACACCAATAATAAAGCAGCAGAAAGAGAAACTAAGAAAATAATCCCATTTACAATTATGCCAAAAATAATAAAATACCTAGACATAAACCTAACCAAAGTGAGGGAACTATACTCTGAAAACTATAAAACACTGATGAACAAAACTGAAGATTACATAAGAAATGAAAAGATATTCCATGCTTATGGTTTAGAAGAACAAATATTGTTAATAGAATACTACCCAAAGCAATCTATACAATGAAAGCAATTCCTCACAAAATTCCAACAGCTTTTTTCATAGAACTAGAACAAATAATCCTAAAATTTGTAGGGAAACACGAAGACCCCCAAATAGTCAAAGCAACCTTGAAAAACAAAAATAAAGCTGGAGGCATCACAATTTTAGACTTCAAGTAATATTACAAAATTGTAGTATTCAAAAAAGTATGGTAATTGCACAAAAACAGACTCATAGAACAATGGAACAGAATAGAAAACCAAGAAATAAATCCACAATTATTCAGTTAATCTTCAACAAAGTAAGAAAGAATATCCAATAGAAAAATACAATTTCTTCAACAAATGGTATTGGGAAAACTAGACAGCTAGATGCAAAAGACTGAAACTGGGGGCGCCTGGGTGGCTCAGTGGATTAAAGCCTCTGCCTTCAGCTCAGGTCATGATCCCAGGGTCCTGGGATCAAGCCCCACATTGGGCTCTCTGCTAAGCGGGGAGCCTGCTTCCCCCCCTCTCTCTGCTTGCCTTTCTGCTTACTTGTGATCTCTGTCAAATAAATAAATAGAAATCTTAAAAAAAAAAGGCTGAAATTTTTCCACTTCCTTAAAACATACACAAAAATAAATTAAAAGTTGATAGAAGAGCTAAATGTGAAGCCTGGAACCATTAAAATCCTATAAGAGAGCACACATAGTAATTTCTCTGAAATCAGCCATAGAAACTTTTTTCTAGATAGGTCCCGTGAGGTAAGGGAAACAAAAGTAAAAACAAAATTTTGGGGACATCATCAAATTAAAAAGCTTTGCGCAGTAAAGAAAAAAATAAAAATAAAAATAAAAAGGCAACATATGGAATAGAAGACAGTATTTGTAAGTGATATATCTGATAAAGGGTTAGTATCCAAAATATATAAAGATCTTATAAAACTAAACACCCAAAAAACAAATCATCTGATCAAAAAAATGGGCAGAAGATATGAACAGGCATTTCTCTAAAGAAAACATCCAGGTAGCCAAAAAACACATGATAAGACACGCATCATCACTTAACATCAGGGAAAGGCAAATGAAAACTACAATGAGATATCATGTCACACCTGTCAGAATGGCTAAAATCAACATGAGTAACAGTAGGTGTTGGCAAGGATGTGGAGAAAAAGGAACTCTCATGCACCATTGGCGGTAATGAAAACTGTGCAAACTGGTGAAGCCACTGTGGGAAAACAGTACAGAGGTTCCTCTAAAAGTTAAAATGGCACTACCCTATGATGCAGCAACTCCATTATTGGGCATTTACCCAAGAATACAAAACACTAATTTAAAGGGATACATGCACTCCAATGTCTATAGCAGCATTATTGATAATAGCCAAATTATGGAAAGCACCCAAGTTTCCATCAACAGATGAATGGATAAAGAATATGTGTATATATACACACCCTACATCTTCTTTATATGTGTATTTATACTATGGAATATTATGTAGCCTTAAACAATGAAATCTTGTCATTTGTAATGATATGGATGCAGCTACACAGCATAATGCTATGCAAGATTTAAGTCAGTGAGAGAAAGACAAACCCCATATGATTTGACTCATATATGGAATTTAAGAAACAAAACAAATGAGCAAAGGGGAGGAAAAAAGAGAGAGGCAAACCAAGAAGCAAATTCTTAATTAAAAAACAAGCTGATGGTGACCAGAGGAGAGGTGGGTGGGGGGATGAGTGAAATGGGATGAGAATAGATGATGAGGATAAAGGAGTACACTTCTTATCTCATGATGAGCACCAGGTGATTTATGGAATTATTGGATCACTATATCCTATACCTGAAACTAATATAATATGAAACAGATAGGGAGGCAAACTATAAGAGACTTTTAACTATAGGAAACAAATTGAGGTTTGCTGGGCAGGAGGTCAGAGGTAGGATGGAGTAATGGGGTGATGGGCATTAAGGGGGACATGTGACATAATGAGCACTGGGCATTAAACACAACGGATGAATCACTAAATTCTACCCCTGAAGTTAATAATACAGTATATGTTAATTGAATTTAATTTAAATAAAACACTTAAAAAATAATATACAGAGTGTCTGGGCTGCTCAGTCAGTTAAGTGTCTGCCTTCAGCTCAGGTTCTGATGCCAGGGTCCTGGGATGGAGACCCACATCGGGCTCCCTGCTCAATGGATAGCCTGCTTCTCCCTCTTCCTCTGCTGCTCCTGCTTGTACTTGCTTTCTCTCCATTAACTGAGTAAATAAAATCTTAAAAAAAAAAACCTAATATAATACTGTATGTTAACTGGAATTAAAATAAAAATTTAAATTTAAAAAAATGGTCTATTTATACTTTGAAAATAATTTAATATAATGTTTAATTAAGTGGCATTAATTAAATTAATTAATTTTTCTTTATCAAATACAATTGGATTACTTTATATTTAGGATTAATAAAAATTAACTTCTTTCCCTAATCTTGAGATAATCGACATATAATATATAAATTTGAGTGCACTTGTTGATTTGATACATTTATATATTGCAAAATGATTACCACCACAGCATTAGCTAACATCTCCATTATGGCACATAATTATCATTGCTTTTTTGTAGCATTTAAGATTTAAGATCATTTAAGATCTACTACCTAACAGCTTTCAAGTGTATAATATAGTATCATTAACCGTAATCATTAACTGTAATGTAATTAAAATTAGATCCTCATCATTTATTCATCTTACAACTGAAAATCTGTACTCTTTGACTAACAACTTCCCATTTCTTTCACACCCTGTGCCTTGGTAACCACTATCCTAGTGTTTAGTTTTGAGTTTGGCAGTTGTTGTTTTTTTTTTTTAAGCTTTATTTATTTCTTTATTTGAGAGAGTGGGCAGAGGAAGTAGGAGAGAATTTCAATCAGACTCCCTGCCAAGAGCAGAGTCTGACACAGGGCTCAATCTCACAATCCATGAGATCATGATCTGAGCCAAAACCAAGAGCCAGTCAGTCCCTCAACTGATTGAACCACCTAGGCACCCTTGAATTTGGCTTTTTTAGATTCCACATATAGATAATATTATCCAGTATTTGTCTACTCTCTGAGTTATTTCACTTAGCATAATGCCTTTAAGGTCCATCCATGCTGTCACACGGCTGGATCTCCTTCCTTCTTATATTTGATTGATATTCCACTTTCCATATATGCCACATCTTCCTTATCCATTCATCTGTTGACAGACATGCAGATTGTTTCCATATTTTGGCTATTGTGAATTATGCTCCAAAGAATATAAGAGTACAGACATCTCTTTAAGATTCTGATTTCTTTCTTTGCATATATACCCAAAAGGAAATTGCTGGATTATATGGTGGCTCTATCTTTTAATTTTTAAAGAAATTCCATACTTTTTTCTATAGTTGCTCCATCAATTTATATTTCTACAACAGTACACAAGAGTTTCCTTTTCTGCACATACTTGTCAACACTTATTATCTCTTGTCTTTATTACGATAACCATTCTAACAGGAGTGAGGTGATAGCTATGGTTTTAGCATTTTCTTAATGATTAGTGATGTTGAGCACTTTTTTTGGGCCATTTGTATGTCTTCTTTGGAAAAATATCTATTCAGTTCCTCTGCCAATTTTTTAACTGGGTTATTTGGGGATTTTTTGCAACTGATTTGTGTGAATTCTTTATATATTTTGGATATCAACCCCTTATCAGATATATGACTTGCAAATATTTTCTCCCACTCTGTAATTTGCCTTTTCATTTTGTTGATGATTCCCTTTGCAGTGCTCCCTTTGCTATGTAGAAGCTGTTTAGTTCAATGTAGTCCCACTGTTTATTTTTGCTTTAAGTGTCAAATAAAAAGAATTGCAAAGACTGATGTCAAGGAGCAAAACTGATTTTTGACATACAAATGATTTCACTGGCAGAAACAGTGGAATTACCCAACAGCTAAATAGAGTTGAATAGCTCTGCGTTTACAATCTGCAAGGATAATCTGTCAGTATATTTTACTTTAATATAAGAAATTAGAATTGGTTATTTGAACAAGTTGGTTAAATGGAAACTGAATAAAGTATTAGTTCTAGAAGAAACTTGAGTTATGTCAAGTTTTGTGAAACAGTTTTTGGAAAGCATTTCTAGATTCCTTTTCATGATCATATTTACAAACCATTAAATATTATCTGGGTGTTTCCCACCTAATTAATTAAAAATTATTTTCTAATGATCAAAAAACTGGAATGTCATTATAATTTTTCACCCATCTGAACTATTTTTTTCAATTTGTAATAAGGATATGAACACATTAATCTTCTAGCATAATAATATCTATATATATATTATCAACCTGAAAAATGGACACATAAATACTATCTAAGTCACTATTGACTTGGGGTAAGTGCTTTTATTAATGACTATAATTAAGGATTGATAACATGATAACATGAAAATTTTATGATTCTGTCTTTGTATATAATCAGCTATCTCAGGATGAAGATATGGAATAAAACTAGGTAAACTAGATAATAGATCCTTACTATTCATAGACCTTATTTATTTATTTTTTCTATTCATAGACTTTATACTGAGTCTCATGCTAATACCAAAAATAATAGCCATGATTTTCTGAGTTCTGGCTATGTGCCAAGCATTGGGCTAGGCTCTTCAAATACTTTTATTTTAACTTTACAATGACCTTAAGAGGTATGTATCATGATCTTTATTTTATAAATATGGAAACCTAAAATTAAAAGTTCAAATGAACTGTCCAAGATCAAAGAGCTACTAATTTGTAGGATGGGGATTTTAATCTAGCTCAGTTTGACTCCCCAAAACTCTGTTGTTTTCACTTTAACCTGTTCCTTCTAAAACAACAGCATGACTAAAACATCCTAGCGCAACTAAGAGCAAACTTAAAATTTCCAGCTAATGAGACCAGCACTTGGTTTCTGCTCTTCTGTGATTTCTACTGAAGAGGACTTAAAGAAGAATACTGTATGAGAATATAGTGTTGACTGTGCAAGGTGCTAAGCTTTATAAGAAGTTTAAAACACCAGATTTTTTTTTCTCTTTGTATGCCCTACTCAGAAGCTTCCATAATAAAATTACTTTCCTAAAGCATATGGCCTTTTTATCTTTTACACTAGTTAAAAATGTTTATGATGAAGTCTAACTTTACTCACATTCCATATGTGCTCATCTCAAGGAGAAGCTCTACAGATTTTGTCTGGAGCTGGCTGAAGCAAAGAATTATGTTTCCCCTAATACCATATAATATAGGCATTGGCAGAATATGGGATTATAAAATATGAAACAGAGGAATTTGGAGTTGATAGTAAGCATAACTTAACTGGGGATAGCAAAGATCACTGAAGGAAAAGATCATTGAAGGAAATAAAATTTCAGAAAAGACATTCATCAGTCATTTACCCATTACCGATTTTATCTATAGCTCTATTTAACTATTAGTTGGTATAGATTGTTTTGATTATGGATAAAGAGGACAGAATAGTTTCCGAGGAAAATAACGTACAGGTAAAGACCCATCAGATTTTTTTCAGTTTCCTCCTCTAGTTAAGGTACATGATGTGGGTATGACCTGCCTCTATGATACTGCTAAGGAAACAAGTGTTCAATAAAATCTCTTAATTTTATCAGCTAGACCCATCTCTAGGTTATGCAAGTGACTTGAAAAAGCTACAGCAGGGACAGTCAGATAGATTGTGCCCATGAGAGTGTCTTGGTACTGGTAACAAACATAATGATACCAAGATGTCAGTAGTCATGATAACAAAGATCTTCATTCAAACACAAAATATGTCATTTTTTTAATTATGAAAAACCATTTTTAATTAAAATACTATAGATTGGATTATATTATTGGAAGTTTCACTTGCCAAAAAAGGCTTGTATCCTTCTATTCAGCCCAAAAAAACACAAAAATCAGGGGGTTACTACTGATGGATCTGGGTAGAAAAATCTTTACACAAAGAGCACCACAGGCTCAAGTGAGAACATTTAGATTCTTGAGTTCCCTTTGTTCATGTTATATCAATCCCAGCCAAGACTTTTTAGTGACAGTTATAATTATTTTACAACTGCCTTGGAAGCTTGTCATATTGCAGCACTTACAGAGATGTTATCATAATAGCCTGTCTCAAGAAAGCTTCAGCGAAGCTTTAAAATTAAAGCTCACCAGTTGGCAAAGTCACAAATTGATAAAGTACAAGTGAATTGGAAATTCACCAGGTAAACAAAAGCTCCAATTCATTTAAAAAACAATGAAAATAGGTCACTGATTTCATATGTGCCAATCACAACAGAATTCTAAAATAAATCCAAGTAACTTCTTACTAAGGACTTAAATAAAATCTTTAAATAATTTTGAGGCAACATGACAAAAATACATAGTTGTGCCAGACACACACAAACAAATGATAATATGAATATGCACACAGTCTTCTTAATGCCTTCAAAAGCCTCCCAAATCAGCTGAAAGGGAAAAGAATCTCACCATCAAGTACTGCCAGATCTAGTGAGAGAATTGTTTACTGTATGCTGCAAAACAAGCAGACCGTGGCCCAGGGGAGCGAGTCATCATAGCTCTTTTAACAGCCTATCTATATTACTTCATGACAACTATGAGCCCAGCACCTCCAGATCTGTGTGATGTGGCTGGGTCACCGTGAATCTGCATGATCTCATCTCCTAGGTTTAGGTCTGACTGTTTCTGCTGGCCAGGCACAGAGTTTTGCAACTTATTTGGGTACATGATACTGGTGGTAATGATGTCAGGTAAGTTTTTCCACAATGTAGGCATTTCTCCTAATGGCGTTATGATCTTCCAAATTCAGTGATGAGGCTACAGAGTTTCCTTGTGATGCTTTGCATCTTACATTTATCGCTAATATCTTATCAACTCATCACGTTGCCGTGTGATTTTAGGATGGTGTACTGAGCAGTGTTTCCAATTTATGGTAGGAGAATAAGAGTTTTGCCTTTCTTCATTTGAAAAATTTTGGCCCAATTAGCAGCATGATTTGGATCTTAAGCAAATAATGTTGAACTGAACAAACTAGCAAAATAGTATTTTTACCCATGGCACTGGAGAAGTCATTTAAGCAATATTTATAAAAGTAGATTATTTGTATCCACAGATTGAACAGTTGCACTTTCAGCCTGAAAGTCTATGAGTTAATTTATAATTTTTCTGAAACTCAAATTTGAATCATATACATTAAAATGTGCAAGAGTGAGTTTCTTAGCTCATGAATAAGCAAAACAAATATTCATCTCTCAGTATTACTTATTCTTCATCTATGTATACATATTTTTATAGGGGTAGGGAAAATCACATGTTCCAATTTGAAAATGGAAATTCATAGAGGTCCTATGAACATCTCTTGCAAGAATCAAAGATCTACTGACAGATGGCAAATATCAAGAACCCACAGCAAATATATTTTAATAATCATTCTCTCTTCTGGGATTATATTCAGCCTCAGCTTCTTTCTTACACAGCCCTTCTGGTAACCATTACCAATCTGTCAGAACAGGCATGAGAAATAAGAATCTATTTGCTATCCCTTGTATACTATATATAAAGAGGCACTGGCAAGGTCTCCTTTATTTTGATATTTCTCTTTCCATTTTAGTCCTTTGCAATCTAATGTTATTAATAAAATGAAAAACGTTAATTGCATTAGAAGAGAGATGGAATATTTAGAAAAAGGAGCAACAGAATTATTCCCAACTGTAAATGATTTAATACCTTCAATATTTACAACTGCCTTGGAAGCTTATCAGCCTTTAAAGCCATCTTAAAAACCTTTAATGTGAAAAAAGGTGCTGAATGGCTATAATCTACACAATACCTTATGGACATAAGTATCCATTATTTCACTTCAAATTTAACATTCAATTTAACACATTCTTATTTCCTAAACTTCTTCCAGAATTGCACACTCACAAAAGGACCTGGCAGTCACTATTGACTCTCTTCCAAAGCATACAAAATTAACTGTATTACCCTTTTTAATGTGATTTGTGGAGTTTTATATTTGATATCATAGATTTAATGTAGGTTGGTTATGGTTAAATTTAATCTATTTAAGTGAAATCATAGTGATTTAAGTATTTATACACAGAGTGTGTTGGGTATTTGATTTAGGTCAACTTAGGGAAGTTCCCTTGGCCTTTACCTACAGTGCCATGGGTCTTCTTGACTTTAACTTTTAAGCTTCAACTTTTGAGTTGATGTAAAAAACAAGAAAAAAAAAATCCTGCCAATTTCAAGAAAAGAAATAGAATGCACACATACCCATTTACAATTAAGTCTCTAAAAGATGACTTAAGCTAAACCAGAAGTCTTTCTTAAAGAAAAATACTATGCGTAGTCTATTTTTCTGAGTCATAACATTTTTTAAAGGATTTTATTTATTTGACAGGCAGAGATCACAAATAGGCAGAGAGGCAGGCAGAAAGAGAGAAGGAGAAGCAGACTCCCTGCTGAGCAGAGAGCCCAATATGGGGCTCGATCACCAGGACCCTGAGATCATGACCTGAGCTGAAGGCAAAGGCTTTAAACCACTGAGCCACCCAGGCACCCCCTGAGTCATAACATTTTCAAGGCCATTCTCTATTGAAGAGATTTTTTAAAGTACTTCTTAACTTATCATTATTTTATTTTATAGAGAGCCAGTTGGATTTCTCAGTTGAAATGTCAAATTTATAATTAGGATTCTTATGATACAAAGTTTATCTTGCCTAAAGACATAAGTACCTTTTCAAAGATTTGAAATCTGTAATACACCAATTAGATAAACCTCCACTGAATGTTCCATGTATAAATTAATTTTATACAAATTTTTCCTTTTGATGTTCTAATAAAATAATAAAGTATTTTGAACAGTGAACTTTCAGATTTGTAAGGCAAAATTTATGAGATTGTATAATTTATTTAGATAAAAGATTGAATTTTGCCTGATTCCCTTTAATATAAAGGGAAATATTTATTATAGTATTATAATCATTATCACTAAAACAAGAATCACTTATTTACATTTTAAGATATGATCCTTCAATACAACTTTTTTATGCATTGTTTCTAAAACTTTTTTGGATCTCTGAAGTAAAATGATTTTTCCCTTTTGAGTTATAGAATTAAGTCCATCATTTAAAATAATGAGTTTTAGTAATTTTTAAAGTTAGCTCTAGTGATTAACATTAACTCTAAGCAGAAATTTTAAATGTCATGAGACTATATCTATACAATAAAAATTAAAAAGAAATCATCCTTATTTCTTCAATTAGTAATAAAATTTACTAATGTGATTGTTTCCTTTTCATCAAATAAGCTACTCCTATGGTCATAACCATTGTTTTACTATCTTCATATTTTCCTTTGTTTTATAAATATGTTTGGCAAAAATAAAAATGTAAAGTTTCAGAAAATGATTTCAATATTTCATATACACAGAATATAATGACTTGTGTTTCAATAAAATGCTATGAATAAAAAAGGATTTAAATTAATAAAGAAGAAACTGGGTCAGTTAAAATAATTCTCTTTCAATTACAGGGTTAAGAAATCTCATTTATTCAGGATTTTTATTACTTTAGAATTCATGACAATTAGGGCAATGACTAGATTGAAGTTGAAGTTATATTATCTTTGAAGGAAAATTTCACTCTTTAACACAGTCAACTTTCCCCTATATCTTTTTTTTTTTTTTTAACTTCTAACTTTCTACTGGCCTCCTACTCCCCAAAGAGTACCCGGCTTCTGCTCCCTCAAAGCCTCAAAACTTGTATTATTGGTCTTAGACATTTTATCTTCCACAGTTCTGCAGATGGTGGTCTTTTGGATGGTTTGAGTGCAGTTTCATTTGTCCAGCATGTTACCCAGATTAAAGTCCTCTCTGTTTACCAGCAGGCAGTGGTAGGTGGTGATCTCAGCCTCCAGCTTGACCCTAATATTCATCAGGGCCTCCTATCCCTGGGATTAGTACTGCCCTTCTGTGCAAATCTGGGACAGCTCCAACTCCAGGTGCATCAGGATCTCCTTGAGCTACTCCATTTGCAAAGCATAGCAGGACTCCACCTCCCTCAGGTTGTTCTCCAAGCTAGCATTTAGATTTCTCATCAAGTCCTGGTGGGTCTCCAAGGACTGGGACATACATTTCCACTCCCTGAGCATCATTTCAGCTGCTCCTATTTCAGTGTCCTACATAGCGACCACTGTGGTATTCTCCTCATTCTTTTGAGATCAGTACTTGTCCAGCTCTCTGGATTCTCCCAAGCCAGGTCTGCTTGTCTGCCATGTTCTTTCTGAGATACTAAGATTTGGGGCATCCAACTCCATAGTCAACCAGAGCTGACCATCTGTTTTTAAAGACCTTTAATTTCTCCTTATGGTTCTTTATGAAAAACAGCTCTTCCTTGAAACTTTCAATCTCCATGTCCAGCTGTAGTCAAGTGACCATTGGTGTCATCAACAACTTTGTGAAGTCCATGGATGTCACTCTTCACAGACTGGTGCATGACCAGCTCTGTCTTACATTTGACTCTGAAGTCATCAGCAGGAAGAAGGGCAATCTGCAGAATTATGTAGGCATTGTCCACAGAATTTGTAAAGATCTGAGTCCTCAACCCCTTGATAGTCTTGAAGTAATGTCCTCAGTCCCTCACTTGGGTTCGTTTCTTACCTAGGTATTCCCAGATTTTGATCTGCAGTCTCTGGTTATCAGCCTTCCAGCTCCTCACCTTCTCTATATATGATGGCAGACAGTTATTTAGTTCTTACACAGTCCCCTTCTCACCTGGATGCACCCTATGCCCACCAGGCCCCTGATCATCCCCATGGACATGAACCAAGACTTCCAGCTGGCCTAAAGCTGGTGGAAAAAGACACCAAGATCTATAAGCCCTTCTCCAAGTATCTGCACAGATTCTGGGCATGCTGCTGAGAAGCTGGACCCAGTATCTGGGTAACTGCATGGAGCTTGTGGACTGAAGGTGAAGTGAGTGGTGAAGTTCATACTGTTCCATGAAGAAGAGAAGATGCCAGAATTCAGGCTTGGGACACCTCTCCTATATATTTTTATCCCTTGTTATGAGTATGCTTTTGTTTTAGTAAGCATCAGTAGAAACTGAAATTATAATTTGTGATTAAACAAACTACATGGATGATGAAAGGCTTTTAATTTGTCCATTATTAATGCATTCTCACACTTAACTGCTTCTCCTTTGGTTTGCCCCATTGACTATGGTCCTCAGGAGGAAAGAAAGGGATAGACTATTACTATTTGTGAGAGATCAGCTACATGTATACTCAGGATCTGTTTTTTTTTTTTTTTTTTTTTTTAAGATTTTATTTATTCATTTGACAG
>NC_081557.1:155388125-155495033 GCF_022355385.1 Mustela nigripes | reverse complement strand
TTTTTTTAAGATTTTATTTATTCATTTGACAGAGAGATCACAAGTAGACAGAGAGGCAGGCAGAGAGAGGGAGAGAGAGAGAGGCAAGCAGGCTCCCCGCTGAGCAGAGAGCCCGATGCGGGACTCGATCCCAGGACGCTGAGATCATGACCACTCAGGATCTGTTCTTAATCATTTATTTAATCATTCTTTCATGTTCAATGAAAAGAGCTATTCTTGGGGCGCCTGAGTAGCTCAGTAGGTTAAGCCTCTGCTTTCGGCTCGGGTCATGATCCCAGGGTCCTGGGATCGAGCCCCACATGGGGCTCTCTGCAGGGAGCCTGTTTCCCTTCCTTTCTCTCTCTGCCTGCCTCTTTGCCTACTTGTGATCTCTGTCTGTCAAGTGAATGAATGAAATCTTTTTTTTTTTTAAGATTTTATTTATTTATTTGACAGAGAGAGATCACAAGTATGCAGAGAGGCAGGCATAGAGAGGAGAAAGCAGGCTCCCCGCTGAGCAGAGAGCCCGATGTGGGACTTGATCCCAGGACCCTGAGATCATGACCTGAGCCGAAGGCAGCAAGGCAGCGGCTTAACCCACTGAGCCACCCAGGCGCCCCAAATGAATGAAATCTTAAAAAAAAAAAAAAAAAAAAGCTATTATTTTTGAAAGATACTGTGCTAGGCTTAAAGGGGCCCAATAAACAAGGTAAAATCTTTGTTGTGTCTTTGTTTTCTCATCTGTAAAACTGGATTCAAGTGGTAGTCATCTCCTTGGGTTGTAGTAATTAATAATTCTAAGTAACATGTTGAATAATTTTATCACATGGAAAGTGCTCAATAATATTAGCTTATTCACATTATTCTCATCATAGGCTGTGAAGAAAATATTTTAATATTCCTGCAGTGTGCTGACTCTCTATACATTGTGTTGAACTTTGAGGTTCTGGGCTATGAGCAACACCTGGGAAATCAATTTACAATGTATAAATAGTGAGGGAACTCAAGAGATATTTACATAACTTAGGAAGTATGTGCTTACATTACAAGAGACTGAGACTCAGGATCTTAGAGACATCTCTAGGTCATGTTAGCTGGAGATGATGAGGTTCGCTTGCCTACTGAAGAGATTTATATTTATATTTATATTTATATTTATATTTATATTTCAAAAGGTTGGAGAACCCATTACCCTTTTCTTCCTATCTGGAAGGAACAGAAGTTTTTCTTTCTTCCCTCATTTTTTTGATATGTACAGAAGGTAGCTTTCCTATAGTATAGAGGCATCTAAAATCCATTTTCTTTCAACCCCTCACCTGTCATGGACTGTGAAGTCACTCTCATGGAGATTTTACTGGTTGTCTTTCATTGTGTGCTACAGGAATAAACATCAGAGTGAAGGGTCACAACAACAGCTACTAATGACTGGTATGTTTCTAATCCAGAACATCATAGGTGCACATTCAGGATAAAATTAGTAACATCGATTATTCCAAACCAAAAACCATCATTATCATTATCATCATGTCAGAGACTAGCTACAGTCTGGCTGCTAGATATGCAAAAATTGGTATCTTTTCTTCTTGGGCTTTTTTGCGTATCAGTACAGTCAGATAACTAAGATATGGCCAACAGAATGCAGGCAAAAGTAAATGCCACTTCTAGGCCCATAAAACCTACTCTGAAATTCCCTGCATAGTTTCCCTTCTTTCATCTGCTGGATGGAAACAGAAAATCCAGAGAGATAGTCAAATCTTAGATGTTAATCATGCCATTAGATGGAAAGAGCCTGGATTCAGCAAAACTATGTAAAGGAGCCTTCCACTAAACCTACCCTACCAATTGTCATTATTCTTAGATACATGTGAAATAAATCACTTCGTTGTGAGAAGCCTCTAAGATCTGCATATGGAATGGAGGATGTTATAGATTTCAGCCTGTGTTAATAGAGAAATTGAGTCTTATTAATTATTTTAAAAGATTCATAGCTGTAGGTGTGTGGGGCGGGGGAAGGACCAGTGGAGCTCTTTGTACCCTTTCCTTTCCAAAGGAATCCAGATAATTAGCTATGACTCTAGACCAAGAGCAAAGGATAGACAAAAAGTAAAAGTTTCTGTAGATAATGTGTGAAGAGAGAGAAGGAGATAGGAAGAGAGGAAGAAAATTGTGCAGTTCACAAAATTCAATTGTGCACTATCACTCCTAGCTCGTCTTTCTTGTCTCCTACGTGACTGTTCACTGTAATCTTTAAATTTTCCAATCTTTTTTTTTTTTAGTGTTCAATCCAATTAAATAGTAGTTCAAAAACAATGCTGAATTTTTCAGACTATTGAATTTTCCAGTTCACTTTTCTTCAAGAGAGAGATAAGAGGGCAGTGATAAAGTGTACTTTATGAATCAGGCACTTGATATGTGTGGTTATCTTATTTTATCCTCACAACAATACTTTAAGGTAAATATGTTCTAAAAGCATCAATTTTCTATCATTTTTTATAATGAAGATACTATTTAAAACCCTAAAAGGGCAAGAAAATGAAACTGTTGTCCATTGTTAAAATGACAAAATAATCTGAGAAAGAAATACCTCATTTTCTCATGAAATTATCAATTCCTCCCATGAGTTAGAGATCCAGGAAGATACAGGCTTAGGGGCAGGGAAAGAGTTAAATACCATCTAACAGACAAAATACATATAAATAGTAAGATCCTTGACTTCATAAGTGAAGTGTATATTCAATCTAAGAATAAGATGGTCTACTTCTTAAATATTCTGACTTCTCCTTTAAACTCACAATGTTCATATTTTATTTCTTTAGACTAATTTAAAATAACAATAGAATGTATTATGTATATGTGTGTGCATATGTATATATACACATATATATTCTCTCATTTTCAAATCTAAAAGAGAGACTTATTGATTATGTTCTCCCTATAGAAGGTGCTGACCATGTGTTCTACTGCTTAGTCAAATGTTCCTGAGATATGGTTTTGTATCCCTTGATGCTTACCCCATCCCTTGAGATTATGCAAGAAGGGCTACACATCTTCCCTTTAAAGGCTCTGCATGCCACTGACTGGGACGAGTCGCCTTGTCATTTCTATCCTTCTGGTCAATAGCAATGTTAAAGTAACAGCAATGTGATGAACTCTATTAGCAGCATAAGATGATTATCATGTTTCAGTGTAAAATAACCAGTAAGCAAGTAAACAACAGAATGGTAAAAACTGGAATAACTGCAACAACAATAGCAACAAGTTAAGAATATTAACGTTAGAGGCAAAGGCAGGACTTGAATATGACGTTAAGGCCATAGATATTTGAACAAGATTGACCCTCTAGTATGCAGATATTAGAAACTGCACACAGTTTGGTGAGTGCTGTGAAGTGTGTAAACCTGGTGATTCACAGACCTGTACCCCTGGGGATAAAAATATATGTTTATAAAAAGTAAAAAATTATTAAAAAAAAAAAAGAAATTGCACACAGGTCTTAAAGACAAGAGTCATCTTTAAGGTAGTAGAAAGAAGAGAGTATTCTCCCAATAATTTTTTATTTTAGATTGTTTCTGGGAATCAGCAACCAAGCAACTATGTTACCACAATCCCTAAATAGTCATTCATCAGCCCATTGACCCCCTTCACACAACACTCACCATCTATATAACTAAATAATAATCATAACCTCAACTCTAACAGTTGGTTCTCCCCAATGATTTTCTTTCACTGAAGTTTTCTATTAGAATAATAATAATAATGCTTGTATATGACTAGGACTTTGTAAGTAAATTGACATGTCTTATTTGTTATCATTTTTCAATTAATAAAATCTATTAAAAAAATTGTATATTTTGTCCCACAAGGTGCTCTTGGCAAAAAATATGTTTTATTATTCAATTTTTTTTTATTCAACAAGTATTTATAACTTAATAAGATTAACTGAAGTTAGGGAGAAAGTGTACCTTATATCAAGAATGCCACTGTTACTTCATAAAGATTCTCAAATAAACTACATATTTAGTTGAAAATGTATGGTAAAAAATTATCAAATATTACTTTAAAATTGACATATTATTTAAAAATCTCAAATCAAACAATTAATATTTTTTATTTATTTATTTATTTATTTATTTATTTATTTTTTAATATAATTTTTTATTTTTTATAAACATGTATTTTTATCCCCAGTGGTACAGGTCTGTGAATCACCAGGTTTACACACTTCACAGCACTCACCAAAGCACATACCCTCCCCAATGTCCATAATACCACCCCCTTCTCCCAAACCCCCTCCCCCCAGCAACCCTCAGTTTGTTTTGTGAGATTAAGAGTCACTTATGGTTTGTCTCCCTCCCAATCCCATCTTGTTTCATTGATTCTTCTCGTACCCACTTAAGCCCCCATGTTGCACAATTAATATTTTAAAGTAAATGTTTCCTGGGCTGAAAAAAAAAGAAAAGAAAAACAGAATTTGAAGATATTCTTGAACTGGGATAATAAAGTAGAAATTGTACAATGATATATATTTTCAGCCAAAATAAACTACAGAACTGATTAAGTATATTTGTAGTATTTATTCATGTGATTTACTTACAATAGACTAAAGAAATAATAGGAATACTTAGGTGTTTCAGGATAGAGACGGAATCCATACTATTAGTCTTTGGGAAGATGTAGCTTTGGGAAAGTTAAAAATTGCGTGAAAGTCCTCAACAGAAAAGAGAGACAAACCAAGAAATGGGCTCTTAACTATAGAGAACAAATGACAGTTATCCGAGGGAAGATTGGTGTGGGTATGCATGAAATAAGTGATGGGGATTAAAGAACACACCCATCATGATGAGCATTGAGTGATGTATAGAATTGTTGAATCACTATATTGTATCCCTGAACTAACATAACACTGTATGTTAACTACACTGGAATTAAAATTAAAAAAAAAAATTAAATTGAATGAAAGCTTTAAAACACATGGATTATGTATGTGCTCCTTTCAGTGCTATGAGTGGAATAGGTATACAACAAATATTTCTTGAATTAAATAATTAAATGACCCATCTCTATTTTATTTTTTGTACAGGGATTATAATATAGATTTATGACAAGAAAGAATGACTTGGACCAACAAAACATTAAATTAACAAAATGACATTTTCACAAAGAAAGGTTAGTAGTAATGGAAATTTTTTTTATTTATTCATATAGGCAAATGAGATAACATTTAATGGGCACACTAGAAGTGTTTGTATTAGTATTTGAGTGAATATGATTCCTGACCAAATTAAATATTCCCAAAGCAACATTGGGAAATAATATTAGAGCTCTAATTTATAAATTAGAAAGTATTGCTGAATGGTGACTTGTACCTAGTATCTTGTAATCATTAGACTTGGAATAAATAAAATATGCAAATACTGCATGAAGTCATAAAATATGCTTTTTAAGATTCAGTTCTCAGAATAATAACTTCAAAACCTGGAAAAATCTTCAAAAACAAAGAGGACAAAATTATGAATATTGCTTTCAAGCTGAATAATAAAGAGTTTTTTAAAAAATGCATAACAAGCTTGCATGCAAATACATTAAAATATCCAGTTGGCAAGATCATCCTAACCATTTTCCTTTGAAATTTTCCTTCTTTCTTCTACCCGCCTGTGTTTTTATCTCTTCCTCTACATTCACCAATTTAACCATGAATTAGACTCTCATTATCTTAGGTCAGAATAAAAGACTCAATGAACTGCCCTTTACTGTTCAATCTTAATGTAGTTTGCAGATCAAATTTTCCATCTTGGTTTTAAAGGATCTCAATAATGTGACCCACTTCTATTCTTATGTCCTTCCATTCCAATTTTTACACATACATGCATTTTTGCCTTGATCAAATTCATATTTCACATCCTACTATACAGTCCAATCCAATTTGCTTCAAATATTTCCTCTGCAATTTATATTCCAGAAGTAAAATGGAATTCGAAGCTGCAAGGAAAAGCCACAACCTGGCCTTCAGTCTGGCTGGAAATAAAGTAAGTCATCCCAGCACAATAAGTACTAAGGGAATAAAAATGGATACTGTTCAGTTGTAGGAAGTCAGATCCCATAGTAGGTGACACATGAACTTTCTCTGACTTCTACTCACGGTGTTATTTTCAATTAAGATGTTTTCCCACATTCCTTCCACTAATTTTTATTGTGCTCAAATTTTTCTTGTGTGATCTAAATATTTTAGCTGTTTTTTTTTAATATGAAGTACACAATCTAGCACTTATATTTTACATTTAAAAAGAAAATAGTTGGGAAAAATAGCAATCTTTGGCAAATATTCTCCTTAAAGTTAAGACTTAAACAGATAAAGATAAGTCCAATTGAAACTGTCCCTGAAAGCAAACAGGATGGTCGGTAATTCAAAATTCAAATGCTGAAAGGAGAGGGCATTTTCTGTGTTTATCCTGGCTTAGATTTCATCAGTTTCCAGAGAGTAGACTGAAAGGAACACAACATACAACAGCTCGGATTAATGTTGATAGTTGAATATACATAAATATGTTTAGATGAACTCTTTAATAAACTACACGGTCTTCATTTCACAGAGCTAATATAATCACTCACAGTAAGTACCCTTTATTTAAAAAATAAATTAAAATCCTTAAATAAGGAGCTACTTCTGACTTTGAGATAGGCTGAAAGTGACCCCAACAATACCCATGTCCTAATCCCTGGAACCTGTGAGTGTTCACTTTTTTAGCAAAAGAGACTCTAAAGATGTTAAATTGAGGATTTTAGGATGATCTTGGATTATCTGGTTGGGTCCTAAAAGTAATTAAGTGTGTTATAAGAGGGAGTCAGAGGAAAACTTGGCTACAGAAACAGAAAACAATGTGACTACTGAAGCAAGATGAGATTTTGCTGGTTCTAAAGATGAAAGAAAGGCCCACTAGCCAAGAACTACAAGGCATACTGTTCCAGAAGCTGACAAAACAAAAGAAGAGGTTGTCTCCTTAGAGCCTTGGAGAGAGCACGGCCAGCCAACACCTTGATTTTGGCCCAATGTAACTAATTTTGGACTCCTCACCTTTAGAACTGTAAAAGAATAAATGTCTGTTTTATTAAGCCACCACATTTATAGTAGTTTGTTAAAACTGCAATAGGAAATTACTGCAAACACTATTAAAAATAGTTTATTATTCATAAACATTGAAGTTCTGGAGACTATATATTTGTTAGATTAAAAAATATTAAAGGAGAACATTGTTTTCATATTTCTTCCTCTTTACATTTGTAAGAAACTGTAAATATACCTAGTTATAATCCCAGACACAAAGTAGGTATTCATTAATTGTTAGATTTTTTCCTTCAAATCATCCATTGTATATCCAGGAGTTATTAGCTTCATAAATTACCTACCATAAAACTAAAATATAAGGTATAGTGATAAAGCTACATATACTTTCTTCCATATGATTTCTTTCATTTTTTTCCAACCCTTGTAAAGACTCATCTCACAATGCTGGAAAGCAGTATAGATTCAGCCAAGATATATATCACCTGCCAGACATGCTTGGGTTCTTTGAAAGATAGTACTGAGCAGCTAGGTAAAGGTGAAGTAGTAGATGTAATTCGTCTAAAATAGATGGAGAACTTCACACACATCATTGAATTTGTACACTCCAAATCCTTAGGTTTTAAAGTCAGTAAGCCTGGCAAGGGAAAGGTAACAAGACATTTAAATAGATGTAAATTTTTCTTTAGAAGAAAAGATATGCTCTGGAAAAAATAAACACTTGTAACAGAAAAATATATAGGAGCCTCTCAACATCATAAGAAGTAGTCTTGAGCGATTTTCTGTAGCCTGACATAGAAATGACACAGAGGAAAGCAGAATTCAAGTTAAAACTGAGCAAAAGAAATCACCTATAAATGAACATGATCATTTTCTCAAGTAGATGGTGTTATCAGGTTGATAAGGGACTTGTTTCTGGCTCTACTAGTTTACAGACAGTATTTTACCAGCAAATGGCATAAAACACCAAATGCAAGGAATACTTATTGTTTAAATTTGCAGAATTGCCATGAAATGTTATCAAGCACAATTCTAAATGTCCAAATGACCATGTAGAAATAATAATCCATATTGGGCTCAAATCCCTTACCCTTAAATTTTCTTCAGTTGCTTCAATTATGAATTATTAAACTCAGTAATGAAATGAAGTAACTTCATATATGAGAGAGTATTCCAAAGGTTGTTCAAATTCAAAGTGTAAAGGATATCTGATACATAAAGAAGGCTGGAGGATTTTCTGAACAATAACATCCTTGCTACATTCAGCAACAGTGATCAGCAAGAGGTTAGTGATCTTATTTTCCATAACCAAGGACAAAGTAAGGAAGAGCCTTCATTTGCAAGAAAATGAGTTAGAAAGGTAAAAAAAAAAAAAAAAAAAAAAAAAAAAAAACCACCTTAGTAGGTATGTTCTTCAGCTTGAACTGCAAGCAAAGAGCTCAACAATGCTGCTCAAGAAGAAAGTGAGGTCTCCAGTCTTTATGAGCTTTCGAGGTCAAACACTGAACCTGCTGTGACTAAAAATGAAGGAGTTTATGTAGTTGTTTTAAGAAGTTTGAATTTTATTTTCTAGGTTTAGCTTTTTTAATACCTCAGCACATTTTGGAAGACAGTGTGCGATTATGTATCTTTTTTTGTTATCATTTGGTTCATATCATTTCTGGAAATATTTTCAAAGGAGAAACCAAGATATATATTTAGATATGCTTGACATAGTGCTTTGCTTGTGCACTGCTATACAATTTTGTTTCTTAGTATTTCTGGTACTGTACAGGTAATGTGTAGTGTGCCCAATACAAATCAGTCTTATTAAGACAAATTTACATACAAGGAAGGAAATGGCTGCCTGTCTTTGCCTTTGCCTCTTGTAGTCATGTGGAGTTCCGGCTGTTCAGGAAACCTTGTAAAACACCCTCACAAAAGGTCACGATTAAACTTATTTTAGAGGCTGGATGTTATGGAATCCATGGCAAGGTGAGAACACATGCACTATCTGAAGGCATTCAAATTAAACTTAAATTGTACTACCAAAAGTGAGGACATATATGTGTCAGTTTGTCCTCTGTCTATGGATCACCATTTGGGGACTCTCACCATAGAAGTTACTTTCCAGGATTTGTTGAGAACATCTATGAGATCTAGATGCTAATCACGTATATGTCATAGTGTATAGAGAATGTTCTGATGCAAATTCTTATTAACGTGGTCATTACAAAGTCTTAAGAAATTCAAAATAAAAAAAAAAAGTCTTAAGAAATTCAACTAAGAAATTGCTATTGCTCCAGTCCAGACTGCACTCCCGTCTCTTTTGGACTACATTGGGCCACCCCACTCAAGTTCATCAGAAATGCCCATTTGTTATTAATATTAATACTTACTGATACTTAGTACTATTTTGCACTTCATGTAAAGTCCTTTGTAGTGAAATTTTATCTTCGAGTTCTATAATCCTTTCTTCTGTGGTGCTTAGTTTACTATTAAGTCTATCCAGTGTATTTTTCATCTCTAAAAGTTCAAAATGGGTCTATTTTATATGTTTCATATTTCTAAGCATACTGATATTTTCCTTCTACCTTCTTGATTACTTGGTGAATATAAATGGCTCTTTTAATGTTCCTTTCTACTATTCCATTATTTGTCTCATTTCTGGATATGTTTATATTGATTGACTATTCTCCTTCTTACATATGGGTCCTAGTTTCCTGTTTCCTTCTCTGCCTGGCAATTTTTTACTGAAATGTGAAGTGTCAGATTTTTTTAAGGGATAAATCCTTTAAATACTTTGAACTTTATTGAGGTTTGCAATTAAGTTACTTGGAAATAATGTGACAATCCTTTTGATTTGCTTTTAAATTTGTTAGCCAGGACCCTACCAGCCTTTAATCTAGGTCTGACTTAACTCTCCTACATAGGCCATATCAGAGTGCTGCCTGTTACCCCAGGCATAAGAAGCTGGCTTTGGGAAATGTATTCACAGCCCTGTTGTGTGAGCTCTGATAATCATTCCTCCTATTCCTTTCCCTCATTTTGAGTAGTTTCCTCATAGCAATGCTCTGTTTAATAATGGGCTGAAGACTGGAAGGGAAACTTCTCTAGACTGCTGAGCCCTCTCCTACAGTTCTCACCTCTCAAGTGTGATGCCTTCTCAACCCCAGGCACTGTAGCCTCCCCAGATTTTCAATCTCCTTAATTCAGGACCCCCACTGAGCTCCGTTTGGGTTCCTTCTCTCTGCACTTTAGCCTGAAACTGCAGACAGAAAGCTGGGGTAATTGTAAGGCCCCCCTCAGTTATTCCTCCTCAGAGACCACTATGCTGTATAGCTTGTTGCCTAATGCTTGAAAGCTACTGTTTTACATATTTTATCCAAAATTTTAGTTGGTTAAGGTAACAATAAATTTGATCCCTTTTATTCCATCACGACAGATAAACAGAAGTCTTTCCTGAGATTATGTCAACAGATGTTTTATTATCATCATCACCATCATCATCATCATCATTATTTTGCCATGAATGAGTGATGCTTCAATTCTATGTTTTTCAACAAAGCTTTCTGAGAAATCCATGTTCTTCTATGAATCAGGAGAAAATAAAAGGCTTCTTTGGTAGGGGTAGTTTCTCTCAAGTAGGACTGGAAAGTAAGATAATTCTCCCCTTGGACAGTATTGTGACCCATCCTGTATAACAATATTAAACATCCCCCAGCCATTGAGATGCTATGTTTTACCATAAGACTTTCCCTTTATAGTAAGTACACAGATCCAAAACAGTTACACGGAAACTAAATAAATCATATCCTCAGATTAAAATTTGGATATTCAGTGCAAAAATAAAATAAAAATAGTTATCCCATGTTAACCCATGTTTTCTAAATGTAGCCCTGCATTGTTAGGACTCTATTACAACTCTTTGAAATCCTAAGAAGATCTAAGAACATTAGCTATGTTTTTTTTTTTTTCAGTTTAACAATGACATATTCTCTTTCCAAAAAAGTAGCCTAATCTTTGCAATAGTTCATAAAGTACCAACCATGTTAAAATACTATTTGCATTTCAGTTTCAAATATGCTTACAAATAGATAAATATTTAATTTTCATTTTATTGGTGATAGAGAAAGATAATCGCTAAAAGAGTGACACACTTTAGATTAAATGCCTGATTATGCCTAAGCACTTGGATTCATCTGGATTTCATATTTGAAATTCTGAATTTCAAAATTAGGTGTCAGTCTGGGATTCTAAATTGCTACTACTTTTGCCATTTTTCCTAAATATAAACTTCACCATTGATTAACACTCATTAGTGGACCAATGCCTTGAAAAATATTACTGTGCTGCTTCAGAGGCAGAGAGGAGGGATTGACTCATTCTATGCTGAAGTCAGCTGCACAGGAGGGTAACATTTAAAACATAAAGATACTGAACATGTAGATTCAATAATAGAACATGTAGAAACATATAATGTACTTCAGCCTTGGAATTAGTAAGACCCTGAAACAGAATCCGTGATGAGTGTATTACCCTATCTCTCAACATCAGGAATAAGGTTTATAAATTAAAGATTGCTGTCTTTTCAAGGGTTTTGTATTTTTTCTTATTTTCTTGGAACACCTTATACCCAGATATCTACATGGCCCACTCCCTCCTATCCTACAAGTCTCTACATATATGTCACATTATTAATGAGGCCTTTCCTAATATAAAATAATAGACCATCTCTATTCCACTCATTCATCAATATCCTATTTCCCTTATGCTCTTCTATATTTTCATAGTTCTCATTACTGTCTGCAGTTATATATTTTCAGTTTTAATTTCTTTGTTGTCTGCCTTTCCTCACTGGAATGCAAGTTTCATAAGGCCAGTAACTTCATCTACTTTTTCCAACTACTGTAATCTCAGTTTCTTGGCACATACTAGATACATATAAACACTTGTTTAATGAACGAATGCACGAATGAATGAATAAAGCACTAAATACTGTTCCTGGTACATAATAAATGTTCATTCAAGTTACTGATGACTTTTATCATGATCATCATCATCATTATAAATTTATTATTACTCTAAAATTCTTCCAAGCTCCTCAATTGTCTGCATGAGCATATATGAAAATCACATAAAAACAGGGAAAAGTATTTTGACATTCAAAATAAGGAACTCTAAGATCACAAACTGAGTAAGTTAGAGTTAATTTAGAAAAACACCTATAGGTAAAATACATCATCCCAAACATAAGATTTGTTGTTCTTGATAAATGAATTTTAAGCTATTATTTTTTAAATACCAGTTAATTTGATGGTTTGTTGAGCTCAACAAAGTGATATTTTATTTAATGAAATTCCCTAGAGTTATAGAGTCAAACTTGATATATTTAGAAATAAAAAGTCTAGAGAGAGTATAATATTTGAAAATCATAAAAGGCATAAAAACTGCTCCTAATACTAAAAATAAAATTATAGCATTAATAAGAAACAATATATTAATTTGGACCAAAAGGTGGAAAATACTACAATTTCAATTTGTGCTTTTATCTTCATGTAAATAATTGACTTATAAAGTAGCATCTTGTCTCTATAAGTTTGCTACATTATGTTAGTCATCTCTTACACAAAAAGTAATTTAATAAATTCATGTGTACATATAAAATAAAGCATAAAATATAATAACTAGAAACTTAACTTTTTATAGAGCTATCTTTATTAGGTAATAGAAATAAAAATATAGGTATACACATTTAAACAAATAAGCATAATTCATTATGATGTTAAAATCTTGACAAAGATTTTACTGTAATAGTTGTTTTACTGCAATTTCTAGACTTAAAATTTTATGAATCAGTACAATTTTAATTAAAAGACAAAATTTAAGGGGCGCCTGGGTGGCTCAGGGGGTTAAAGCCTCTGACTTTGGCTCCGGTCATGGTCTCAGGGTCCTGGGATCAAGTCCTGCATCGGGCTCTCTGCTCAGCAAGGAGCCTGCTTCCCCTCTCTCTGCCTGCCTTTCTGCCTACTTGTGATCTCTGTCTGTCAAATAAATAAAATCTTAAAAAAAAAAAGACAAAATTTAATAAAAAGCAATATTGTCAATTTCTCTTCTAACATCATCACTGTATAAAGTAAATGGTATGCTAACATCAATAATATTAGGAAACCATAATCTTTAAGTAAATTATTTTACCCTTTAATAGATTGAGCTTCATAAGAAACTTGCTTCTTTGTGCTTATTTTTCAATAAAGTTAAACTGCAGTATAGACCTACACATTTTTGTTTTCCACCACATTGCAGTAACAGAAATACTACAGGGTTAGGGAAGAGGAAGTGATTTACTGTGCTGGGAGCAGCTTCACAAGAGGGAGACATCTGAACCACCAATCAAGATAAAGAATAGAGGAGAAATAGCAGGTTTGGGGAAAGATAATAAGCGACAGAGCCAATGTTATGAAGGATGGCAGGGCAAGGAGCAAAAGAAAGGAGCACTCGTCACTGACAGAAGGAAAGTGGAGTTAGTCATGAAGAGTAAAAGCAGAAAACACTATGTTCTATAGATGATATGAAGCAAACAACCTCTGGCACTGCAATATTATATGTAGCCTGTAAAATTATTGGACTTCTTACCACTCTATAATTCTCTGTTTGTAACCTCAGGAGATCTTCCTAGCAGGTTTAATATAACTGAATTCAAGAAAAAGAAGGGTAGATAGAGATGAGAAAGCCCCTGACACCACATATCAAACATTAGCCAAAAGCACATGTCCCATGCTAAAGACACACCAACCAGTTCAGTCCAGCCCTCCTTGACTTGAGGGGAAGGAGCCATTTATTCCATGTAACAGGCCATCTCCATGCACAGTTTTAATTGAATTGAATCAAGAAATAAGTGAAGCTGAATTCAAGAAGAAATTCTATATATTTCCTGAAGTATTTCAGAATAAATACCTGCTTCAGCTGTATTAACTTCAAATTTTAAATAACCCTAAATATTTAATAACAAAAAAATATTTTATTTAACTATAGGCCATAAATTTAAAATTATGTTGTCAAATACTTTTTAAAATACAGGAAATATTTAGGGGTACCTGGGTGGCTCAGTGGGTTAAAGCCTCTGCCTTTGGCTCCGTCATGATCTCAGGGTCCTGGGATCAAGACCCGCATTGGGCTCTCTGCTCAGGGGGAGCCTGCTTCCTCTTCTCTCTCTCTCTGTTTCTACCTGCCTCTCTGCCTACTTGTGATCTCTGTCTGTCAAATACATATCAAATACATACAAATACAAAATCTTTTAAAAAATGCAGTAAATATTTAAAATATAATATCAAGTGGTAAGGGTACAGTACTCCTTAATGAATTATATATTCATATTATACATTATATATGTTTACTGTTACACATGAGAACATACAAATACACATAAACTGCCCAAAGAATTGTAAGGAAAATGCCAGAATCTATTATTAGATGCTATGTATTACTGGCTGGGGCTATAAGTTCTTAAAAATGTCTTTTTAAAACTTGTGTTTTCTAAGGTTTCTATAACAAAAAAACATAACATTTATAATATGAAAATAATATAGTATTTATAAAATACATTCTTTAATTTATAAATCTTCTTAGCTATAAATGGATAATTCTCACTATCTAGAAAACTTGATAGTTTAAAAGGTCTACAGATGAACTTCTGCTTAATTAAAATCAATATGTCTTCAGCAGTGGTCTTGCTTGGTTACTATCTAACCGGACTTGTCTCCTGAAGTCTTATCCTTATCAAGTGATAAAACAATCTGAGGAAAAACAAGTCATTAAATAATCCTTCCACTTAAAGACAAAAACAAAGAAATAGCCAAGGAAAGCAGACCTTTGTACTCAAATCACTAAGATTAAAACAATACAAAAGCAACACAAAAGAGTAACAAGGTCAAATGAACTACTTATACTTACTAAAACTGTACATTAATTATGCATTTAATTTCTTCCTGTGTATGATATATATTCTGCCCACTTCAAAAAGAATAATAATAGTAATTTCTTTTTTATAATTATTGGTATTAAGAATCAGTTCTATTCTAATTTTTTACTGGAATGTAGGATGGCAGATGCAGAAGTTATATATGTATATGTAGGATAAACAAAAATCCCAGTATTTTTGAAGAGTTATGCAATTAGATACAGTGAAGTATAATTATTACATCACTATGCTTTATTTTTCTCCAGCTTAGGCTAATTTTCTGTTGACAGAAGGTATCTTTGCAAATTTTAGGGTAATAAGTGCTCAATGAGAGGTAGATCAAAAGATGATACAAATAGATGAAAATAGATGACTTAGGAAATGAGAGAGAAAAAATTAGTATACCAATATTTGACCTTCACATTTTCATAAAATTCAAAATGTATCATATCTAGCTTCAATATTTCTCTATTCTTCCTGGCTCCCATAGCAATCCAGTCTGTTTATTGAGAAAATGCCTTTTCAACTGGATGAGAGAGAAAAGGAAAGGGATGACCACACCTGGGGGAAAAAAGGAATTGCTATATTCATCATGTCGGACAATAATCTCACTCTCTTTTTTTCTCCCAGAAAAAAAAAAAGCTGTTGCAAAATACAAATGAAAACTCAAAGCAATAGTGTTACATAATAAAATTATAAACAATAGGTAAAAGTTCTTAAAAACTCTTTTTAAAAAATCTTGAAAGGTGGGGCATTGCACAGTAAAAAGCAGAAATTATTTAGTGGAATTTTTTGTGTTGAAAAAGACAGGAGATTGTTTTCTCCTATGAGTGACTTTGGGGGCAGAAAAGCCCTCTAAAATATGAAACATATCAAGCAAAATATTTTTAAAGAACTTAAACTGATTTTCATGGCATAAAGTGAAACAAATTTTTAACTTCTCTTTGCTCTTAACAGACCCTTTTTCCTATAATACTTTGGAACACAACACTATTAAAGTGAAATAAAGCCTTTGCCTCTGTGTAAAGAAGGCTGTGGATTTTTAGTTACTAGCATCACAATCAGATTAATTGAGAACTGCTGGTGATGAGAATAAGCAAGGGCAAAATATTTTAAACAATATTTCTCCATCATTTGACATTTTACTCCTAGTGGTCCATTAGCTTAAAACAAACAAACAACAACATAACAACAAAATCAAAAACAAAAACAAAAGAGAATCAGCACTTAAAAGATTGGTGCTCAGTTTTCTCATAAATGTTGTATCACATTGCTTTATGGCTAATTATCATTAGATTTTATATATTCTAGGACACTTTTGTATAAAATATACCATTCTAGGTTCATACTGGAGAGTCTGTTCTATTGAAAAATTAAATAATTTAGCTTATGCTACTTGTTTTAGGAGGCTACCAAGCTTTACACATTGCTGTCTATTCAGATGTTCTTCAGTTTTCATTTTTAACTCTAGTAACAGAACAGATGCCACTCGAAGACTGAGGGAAATATTTAACTGTAAGTGATCACACTCCATCAATAAAGCTAACCTTTCCATAATGTGCCTGCCTGTTAAGTGTATACATTAATTACCAAAAAAAGTAATGAAATATGGAATAATGGAAAATATATCATATGCAATTCTCATGTTTTGTTTTCTTTCCTCTGAAACCCAATCCAAAGCCAGGGCACAAAATTTCAGTAAGGAGGTCTCCGTATCACTGAGGCTATTCTTATGTTTATTATTAAAAACTAGGGAGAATTTCTGCCCATACATTTTTGGATATCTGGAGAAACATATTTTGAATTGTTAAATGTCTATGTAATGGGATAGTTATCTAATCAAGTATGACTAAAAACTCTATAAATTTTTTATTAGAATTTTAATCTACTGCCATTCCGTAGGTTGCCTCTTTGTTTTTTTGACTGTTTCCTTTGCTGTGAAGAAGCTTTTGATTTTGATGAAGTCCCAAAAGTTTATTTTCGCTTTTGTTTCCTTTGCCTTTGGAGACATATCTTGAAAGAAGTTGCTGTAGCTGATATCAAAGAGATTACTGCCTATGTTCTCCTCTAGGATTCTGATGGATTCCTGTCTCATGTTGAGGTCTCTTATCCATTTTGAGTTTATCTTTGTGTACAGTGTAAGAAAATGGTCGAGTTTCATTCTTCTACATATAGCTGTCCAGTTTTCCCAGCACCATTTATTGAAGAGACTGTCTTTTTCCCACTGTATATTTTTTCCTGTTTTGTCGAAGATTAATTGACCATAGAGTTGAGGGTCCATATCTGGGCTCTCTACTCTGTTCCACTGGTCTATGTGTCTGTTTTTATGCCAGTACTATGCTGTCTTGGTGACCAAAGCTTTGTAATAAAGCTTGAAATCAGGTAACGTGATGCCCCCAGTTTTATTTTTGTTTTTCAACATTTCCTTAGCGATTCGGTGTGTCTTCTGATTCCATACAAATTTCTGGATTATTTGCTTCAGCTCTTTGAAGAATACTGGTGGAATTTTGATCGGAATGGCATTAAAAGTATAGATTGCTCTAGGCAGTATAGACATTTTAACGGAAACAACAGTGTTGGAGGGGATGTGGAGAAAGGGGAACCCTCTTCCACTGTTGGTGGGAATGCAGGTTGGTGAAGCCTCTTTGGAGAACAGTGTGGAGATTCCTCAAGAAATTAAAAATAGAACTTCCCTATGACCCTGCAATTGCACTCCTGGGTATTTACCCCAAAGATACAGATGTAGTGAAAAGAAGGGCCATCTGTACCCCAATGTTTATAGCAGCAATGGCCACAGTCACCAAACTATGGAAAGAACCAAGATGCCCTTCAACAGACGAACGGATAAGAAAAATGTGGTCCATATACACTATGGAGTATTATGCCTCCATCAGAAAGGATGAATACCCAACTTTTGTAGCAACATGGACGGGACTGGAAGAGATTATGCTGAGTGAAATAAGTCAAGCAGAGAGAGTCAATTATCATATGGTTTCACTTATTTGTGGAGCATAACAAATAGCATGGAGGACATTGGGAGTTAGAGAGGAGAAGGGAGTTGGGGGAAATTGGAAGGGGAGGTGAATCATGAGAGACTATGGACTCTGAAAAACAATCTAGGGGTTTGAAGTGGCGGGTGGGTGGGAGGTTGGGGTACCAGGTGGTGGGTATTATAGAGGGCATGGATTGCACGGAGCACTGGGTGTGGTGAAAAAATAATGAATACTGTTATGCTGAAAATAAATAAAGTTAATTTTTTAAAAAATACAGATTCAAAAAGATCAAAAAAAAGAATTTTAATCTAAAAGGAATTATCTACTTCTACGCTTTTTAAATTTTTTGATTACTGATATTAATTATTTTAATCATTAACTTTGAAATTGTGATATTATAGAAGTAGAGATGTTTTAACATAATTAAGTAGCTAAAAATTATAGGATAACTCTCTCAATATTTTTTAAATTATATTTGTTTTATGACATCATTTCTTATGCATAGTATTTATTTTTATATGCTTTCAATCCATACCATTTAAATCCCTTCATGGCCACATAAACTATATTCAGAACGGACATCTTCCTCCCAGGGTGAGGTGCAATTAATCCCTACTCAATGATCCATTATTCTGTTATCTTTAGAAATTAACCAAGAATACAAGTTTTATTATCAAACCTGTTAATACAATGGGACATTTATTCCTTATTTCTTCAAAGCAAAGGTGAGAATAGTAAGCACAGCCTCTTTAGTTTCTTTAGATCCTAATACACACTATAAGAATGAATAAAGATAATATCCAGGGCTTTGATAATACCTGTGTAGCCAACCTGATTCAGCAGGCAAAGACGATAAACCCCAGGAGGATTTCATTCACATTCCATGTGCAAATGCTAGGAAGCTTGTATGGAAAAGGGTCTTACTAGCCCTCAGCAGGAAGTTGCCAGGCACCAGATGTTTTCCGTCTGGATTGATTATAGTGGTTTTTTGAAATTTTCATGTACACATTTTTGGAATTTCTTTTCTGGATGTTAAAACACTGCACTTTTCCTAGTTGTCCTGCTCTTTTTCAGACTAGGCTCTCTGTAGCTTTGACTTTTTTCCCAATTTGGGTTCACCTGTGGCCACCTGCCTGGCTACTGCCCCAGCTGGCCTCCATTCATGTTTTAACTATTGGAAGATACCTGGCATAGCAGAAATAACCCTAAGCAGGATGCCCAAATAGTATTACAGTCTTCTTTGTCACTAATAGTTTTATCTTAAATATATAATTTAACCTTTTTAAAGTACAATTTTTTTTTTTTAATTTACCATTCTAAAGACTTGTTAACAGTAACATCTCTGTATTTGGTAAACTTTTACAGCTGCCTCAATAACATTTTTATGTCTTAAAGCAGCAGACCCTCAAAATATTCCAATTTTAAGTCATTAACTTTCCCATACTTTCTACTACATCCTTTCTATTACCTCCAAAATAATTAACTCCCATAGAGGCTAAACGTGATAAGAAAAGATTTCTGGAGAAAATGGAACTTGACTTTCGTGTTTAAGATATTCTTATTCCTTCCTTCATATGTTCTTAAACAAAATATGTAAATGATAGTACATTTATTGAAATCTTGCTATATGCATGCACTGCTTTAAGTGTTTACATACATAGTCTCAATTAATTTAAGTCCTACCAAATGAGAATGATGTTTTGAGAAAATGAAATAAACCCAGTGTACCAGGAACACAGGAAATGCAAAGGAGGACGGCATGAAATAAGACCAGTGAGCTAATTTTGGGTTTGCAACATGCTGGGTCTTTTATGTAACATGGAAAATTTTCATCGTTAGGGAACGGGAAGCCTTACTATCAAAATTATTCTACCTTCAGTGATGAAAGCTGAGTAGAAGGACCAAGACTGATTGTGAAGAGACCAGAAAAAAGAGTATTGCTCAAATACATTTAGTCCATGGAACTTTCTCCTACAACTCAGGTATAATTTTCATTTACATTTTAAAGTTGTATTTCAGTTATAGTAACATGAGCATGGGTTTGTTGTTGCTGTTGTTTTTACAATGTAGTATTTTGAGTCAAATTAAAGTAAGATAAAATCAAATTATAAACTGGAGTTGAAACTATGAACTCCAACTGAAAGTTGGGTCTGATTACATGAATAATTAGTTGAGACATCTCAAGTTAAATTTAAATAGTGTGAACATTTTTCTTCTTACATTTAACTAAAATTATTAGCATAAATATTTCTTGATTGTTCATCACAAGTTTTTAAAAATCTACAGAATACCTATATAAATACATACATTTGAATACTATTAATGCATTAAGAAGCAACAGATAGTACTTAAATCTTCCCCAGCAATCTTCTAAGTCATAAAAGATGAAAAATAAAAGAAGTAATTGACTTTTGAGAATTTAAAGAAAGTTTAACTGTGGATTTCCTAAATGTTTAAGATACTTTGTCATGTAACTGCAATAACATGAGGAATGTGACATGAGTGCTGTCACACTAAAAACAAATTGCTCAGCTTCTACCACCAAATACCAGATATTGTTCTTGGGTAGGCAAGCAGGTAAAATCACTAATCATCATGAAACAGAGACAAAAAAATTCATTGTCACATTAGGAAGAAACTGTTTTGCCCTAAATAGATCTCAAGCTAAAAATATAAAGTACATAAATTCACATAGAGATACCTGATGGCATCATGGTTGGATTATGACTCCCATCAGGACTCTGAGCCTTGGAGAATTTTGAAGTGGCTCTTGAACTAAGAGGACTGGTTCTAAAGCCTTTTATCATTTATATCACAGAAAAGTGCTGTGACAAATTCAGATTCAGTCAATACACAAAGTTTCCATTAAATCCTATACAATAACTGCTATTGAGAACTCTTATTTAAGACATGAGTAAAATGGATAAAAGTAGAGTTAAACTGGCAGAATGTGCTTGCCTCATCTCTTGAACACAGCCAGATAAATATCAAGTCATTCTGAACACCCAGAAAATCGATCTGAGGATGGAGAACAAACTGTGCAACTAGAAGGAGAAAAGAGGCCACATTGTGGAAAGTAGGAGTGCGGAAATGTGATTTGGAGGAGTAAAGAATTATCAGTGATGAAGAGGGAAGGGACCCATGATCAAGGAGAGAAGAAAAATAGAAAGGGGGGCAGAGAGAAAGAGAGGGAGAACAGCACACTGACCATCACACAAGAAAAAATACTTCTCCAAAACGATTAAAGGTAAGCAGAGAGAGGTTGATTATCATGAGGTTTTAGAAGTAGTGGAGCACAATGTGTCTGGGCCATGGAGGGGTGGAGCTTGGGGGTGTACAGGTACTCCAGTAGAGAAGGAGGGCAGAGCCTGAAAGAGGACAACATAGTCAGAGGATCCCCTGGATCACATTGAGAGAGATAGTGCCCCTTCTTAGAGTGCATTTGGGAGAGGCGGCAATGTCTCTCCAGGGACTAAAGAGCCAGCACATGCCATTGAGCTGCCCCATTCATTAGCATCAAGCAGAGACACCTGCTGAGGACACCCGGATACTAGCCTTTAGATGTACTTTACCATAAACTCTAAAGTAGGGCAAGTGTGCCCCGAGAGTCAGAGCCAGCTGTAGGGCCCTCCCTCAGAAGACCAGCATGAACCCCTCACATGAACCAAGTGTACTGACCATGGTGTGCTGCCAAGCTTCAGCTCTAGGGGAAACAGATCCAGCCTCTTTTAACAGACCAAAACATATTCAGTTAAAACTCACTACACATTGGACAAGGTCCAAACACTCCTCACTGCAGACAAGCAAGAACCTACAGAGGACTGACTTGAGGGAAAGAGTAGCCAAAACACAATAGCAAAGTGCACACAACATATACCAGTAACACTTTCTGAAGCATTAGGCCCTGTAAAGTATATGGCTTTTTCTTAATATAGCTTTTACTCTCAGAGGCAGAAAATATAACAGTTTTATTAAACACAAAACATAGAAACCTGGAAAAATGGTGAGACAGAGGAATTCATCCCAAAAGAAAGAACAAGAAAAGGTCACAGCCAGGGATCCAGTCAAAACAGATATAACTAATATGCCTGAATCAGAATTTTTTAATTTTATCTGTACTTTTCCAAAAGATTTATTTATTTATTTTGAGAGAGAGAGAGCAAGGAGAGGGGCAGAAGGAGAGAGAGACAGAGTCCCAAGCAGACTCCACACTGAGCAGGGAGCCCAATGCAGGTCTCGGTCCCAGTGCTGAGATCATGACCTGAGCTGAAAGCAAGAGTTGGCCACCTAAACATCTGAGCCACCCAGGTGCCTGTTCTTGAATTAGAATAAAAACAAACAAAAAAGAAAGAAACCATAAGGATACTAGTTGGTCTTGAGAAAGGCATAGAAGACAACCAGGAAGTCCCTTACTGCAGAGATAAAAGACCTAAAAACCAGTCAGGCCAAAATAAAAAAAAGTCTATACTTAGATGCAGAACGGACTAGACGTAATGACCACAAGGATAGAAGGAGCAGAGGGATGAATGCATGATATAGAAGATAAAATTATGGAAACTAATAAAGCTGAAAGAAGAGGGAAAATAATACTGGATCAAAAACGTAGACTTAGGGAACTCTGTGACCCCATAATCTGTAATTACATCTGTATCATAGGAAAGGATGTAGAAGGAAAAAATGTCAGAAGGTAAATTAGAAAAGTTGTAGCTGAAAACTTTCCTAAATTGGGGAAAGAAATAGACATCCAAATCCAGGAGGCACACAGAACTCCCATCAAAGTCAACAAAAGCAGGCTAACACCAAGACATATGATAGTAAGATTTGCAAAATACAGAAATAAGGAAAGAATCCTGAAAGCAGCAAGGAAAAAGAAATCCCTAACTGACCAGAGAACACAAATGAGGTTCACAACAGATCTTTCCACAGAAACATAGCAGGCCAGAAGAGAGTGGCAGGATATAATCAATGTACTGAATGGTTAAAAAAAAAAAAAATGCAGCCAAGAATACTCTATCCAGCAAGGCTGACATTCAGACTAGAAGGAGACATAAAGAGTTTCCCAGAAAAACAAAAAATAAAGGAGTTTGTGACTACTAAACCAGCCTTACAAAAAATAATAAAGGGAACTCCTTGAGTGAGAGAGAAATAACAAAAAGCAACAAAGACAAGAAAGGAACAGAGAAAATCTCCACAACACCAAATTAATGAGTAATACAATGGCACTAAATTCATATCTGTCAATAATAACTCTGAATGTAAATGGACTAAACACTCTAATCAAAAGACATAGGGTATAAGAATGGATTAAACAAACAAACAAAAAAAAAAAAACAAGAAAAAAAAAAAAAAGAAAAACAAGACCCATCTGTATGCTGTCTGCCAAAAACTTATTTTAGACCTAAAGGCACCTGCAGATTGAAAGGGAAGGTATAAAAAACCATTTACCATGCTAACAGACATCAAAGGAAAGCTAGAATAGCATACTTGTATCAGACAAACTAGATTTTAAAGCAAAGACTATATAAAGAGATAGAAAGGTCACTATATCATAATAAAGGAGCCTATCCAGCAAAACTAAACAGTTGTAAGTATTTATGCCCCCAACATGGGAGCACCCAAATATATAAATCAATTAATAACAAACATAAAGAAATTCATTGATAACAACACAATAATGTAGGGGAATTGAACACCCTACTTATAGCAATGGACAGATTCAGCTAAGCAGAAAATCAACAAGGAAGCAATGGCTTTGAATGACACACTGGTCCAGATGGACTTTACAGATGTATTCAGAACATTTCATCCTGAAGCAGAATAAACATTATTCTCAAGTGCCCATGGAACATTCTCCAGAATAACTCACATATTGGGTCATAAAGCAGGCCTCAACAAGTACAAAAAGAATGAGATCATGTCCAGCATATTTTCACACCACAATGCTATGAAACTTAAAGTTAGCCACAAGAAAAGATCTGGGAAGACCTCAAATACATGGAGATTTAAAAAAAAAAAATCCTACCATGAGAGACTGTGGACTCTGAGAAACAAACTGAGGGTTTTGGGGAGGAGGGGGAGCAGGTGGTTGGGTGAGCTTAGTGGTTGGTATTAAGGAGGGCACGTATTGCATGGAGCACTGAGTGTGGTCCATAAACAATGAACCTTGGGACACTGAAAAAATAAAGTTTAAGAAAAATATCCTACCAAACAATGGAAGGGTTAACCAGTAAATTAAAGAAGAAATAAAATAATACATGGAAGCAAATGAAAATAAAAACACAGCAGTCCAAACCTTTGGAGTGCGGCAAAAGCAATCATAACAGGGAAGTATATAACAATATAGGCCTACCTCAAGAGGCAGAAAAGTCTCAAACACACAAACTTACACCTAAAGGAACTAAAAAAGGAGGAGAAAATAAAGTCTAAAGCCAGCAGAAGGGAAATGAAAAAGATTAGACAAGAAATAAATGACATAGAAAAAACAAACAAAACAGTAAAACAGACCAATGAAACTAGGAGGTGGTTTTTTGAAAAAATTAATAAAATTGATAGACCTCTAGCTGGACTTGTCAAAAAAAAAGGAAAAAGGAACCAAATAATTAAAATCATGAATGAAAGAGGAGAGACCAATACCAATAGTACAGAAACACAAATTATGTAAGAAAATATAAGGAAAAAATATATGCCAACAAATTGGGCAATCTGGAAGAAATGGATAAATTCCTAGAAGCATATAAACTACCAAAACGGGAAGAGGAAGAAATAGAAAATTTAAACAGATCCAAAACCAGCAAAGACACTGAATCTGTAATCAAAATTTGCCCAATGAAAGCCCAGAACCAGATGGCTTCCAAGGGGAACTCAACCAAACATTAAATGAAGAGTTAACAACTACTTTCTCAAACTGTCCTTAAAAAATAGAAATAGAAATGGAAGGAAAACTCAAACTCACTCTACAGGCTGGCATTACCTTGATTCTAAAACCAAAGATGCCATTTAAAAGGGGGATCATAGGAGTTCTTGGGTGGTTCAGTCAGTTAAGTGTTGGACCTTGATTTTGGCTTATGTCATGATCTTGGGGTCGTGAGGTTAAGCCCCATATCAGCTTCTGCACTCAGCGTGGAGTCAGCTTGTTGCTCTCCTTATGTTCCTCCCCCATTCATGCTCTCTCACTCTCTCTCTCTCTGTTTCACTTTCTCAAATAAACAAATAAATAAATAAAAATATTTAAGATAAAAATAGGAGAATTATAAGCCAATATCCTTGATGAACATTGATACGAAAATTCTCAATAAGATAACAGCAAATTGAATCCAACAGTATATTAACAGAATTATTTACCATAATCAAGTGGCATTTATTCCTGAACTACAAGATGGTTCAATATTTTCAAATCAATCAATGTAATACAACAAATTAAAAAGAAAAAGAAAGGATAAGAACCATATGATTCTCTCAATAGATGCATATAAATGATTTGATAAAATACAGCCTTCATTCTTGACAAGACCCTCAACCAAGGAGGGATAGAGGAAATATACTTCAACATCATGAAGGCCATATACAAAGACCCACTGTTAATATCACCATCAATGGGGAAAATTAAAGTTTTACGGGGTGGTCAGGAACAAGACAGGGATGTCCACTCTCATCATTGTTATTTAACATAGTATTTGAAGTCCTAGCTTTGGATATCAGACAACAAAAATGGGGGGAAAAAAAGCATGCAAATTGCCAAGGAATAAGTCAAACTTTCACTAATTGCAGGTGACATAATACTCTATGTAAAAAGCCCAAAAGATTACACCAGAAAATTGCTAGAACTGACAAATTCAGCTAAGTTGCAGAATACAAAATCAATGTACAGAAATCTGTGGTATTTCTATACAACAAAAATGCAGCAGAAAGAAAAATCAAGGAATCAATCCCATTACAACTGTATCAAAAGCAATAAGATATCTGGGAATAAACCTAACCAAAGAAGTAAAGGATCTGTACTCTGAAAACTACAGAACACTTATGAAGGAAACTGAAGAGTACACAAAGAAATGGAAAACTTTCCATGCTTATGAATTAGAAGAACATTGTTAAAATGTTTATACTACCCAAAGCAATCTATGCACACATTAATGCATTCCCTACCAAACACCAATAGCATTTTTCACATTGCTAGAACAAAAAATCCTAAAATTTGTGTGTAAATACAAAAGACCATGAAAACACAAAGCAATCCTGAAAAAGAAAAACAAAGCTGGTGGCATCATGATTCAAGCTATATCACAAAGCTGTAGTGATCAAGACAGTAAGTACCAGTATAAAAGCAGACACGTTGATCAATGAAACAGAACACAAACCCAGAAATGGTTACAAACCAAACTTTATGGTCAACTAATCTTTGACAAAGCAGTACAGAATATCTGATGGAAAAAAGACTGTCTCTTCAACAAATGGTGGTGGGAAAACTGGACAGCAACATGCAAAAGAATGAAACTGGACCATTTTCTTATACCATACATAAAAATAAACTCAAAATGGATGTGAGACAAGACTCCATCAAAATCCTACAGGAGAGCACAGGCAGAAACTTCTTTGATCTCAAAGGTAGCAACTTCTTATTAAACACATCTTTGTAGGCAAGAGAAACAAAAGTAAAATGAAAAATTGGACCTTATCAAGATAAAAAGCTTTGGCACAGCAAATGAAACATTCAACAAAACTAAAAGGCAACCTACAGAATGGGAGAAGATATTTGTAAATGACATATTGGATAAAATGTTAGTATTCAAAATCTTGACAGAATTTGTCAAACTCAACACCCAAAAGATTAAAAAAAAAAAAATCCAGTTAAGGAATGGCAGATGACATAAATAGGCATTTACCCAAAGAAGATAACCAGATGGCTAATAGACACATGAAAAGATGCCCATCACTCATCATCAGAAAAATGCAAATCAAAACTACAATGGGATACCACATCACCCCTGTCAGAATGGCTAAAATTAATAACTTTGGAAATAACTGATGTTGATGAGGATGCAGAGAAAGGGGGATCTCTCTTACTGTTAGTAGGAATGCATACTGATACAGTGACTCTGAAAAATACTATGAAAGTTCCTCTAAAAGTAAAAATAGAAGGACACCTGGGTGGCTCGGTCAGTTAAGTGGCTGCCTTTGGCTCATGTTATGATCCCAGGGTCCTGAGATTGAGTCCCACATTGGGTTCCTTTTGCTTAGCAGGGAACCTGCTGATCCCTCTGCCTGATGCCCCCCCCCCCCCCGCTTGGCTCTCTCTCTTAAATAAATAAATAAAACCATAGATAAATAAAATCATAAATAAATAAATAAAATAAATAAGTAAGTTAACAAACCATAAGTGACTCTTAATCTCACAACAAACTGAGGGTTGCCGGGGGGAGGGGGTTTGGGAGAAGGGGGTGGGATTATGGACATTGGGGAGGGTATGTGATTTGGTGAGTGCTGTGAAGTGTGTAAACCTGGTGATTCACAGACCTGTACCCCTGGGGATAAAAATATATGTTTATAAAAAATAAAAAATTAAAAATTAAAAAAAAAAATAGAACTACCCTATGATCCAACAATTGCACTACTAGGTATTTACCCAAAGGATACAAAAATACTGATTCGATTGGGGCATATGCACCCTGATGTCTAAGTAGCAGTATTAGCAGTAGCCAAATTATGGAAAGAGCCCAAATATCCATGGACTGTTGAATCGATAAGGAAGAAGTGGTACACACACACACACACACACACACACACACACAGGACTATTACTCATCCAAAAAGAGAATGAAATCCTGCCATTTGTAATGACATGGATGGAGCTAGTGTATTATGCTAAGTGAAATAAGTCTGTCAAAGAAAGAGAAGTACTATATGATTTCACTCATATGTGGAATTTAGGAAACAAAACTGATGAACATGGGGAAGGGGAAAAAAGACAAGGAGAAAAGCCATATAAGACTTTTAACTATAGAGACTGAACTGGTGGTTCCTAGAGGGGAGGTGGATGGGGGATGGACTAATTGGGTGAGTTTTAAGAAGGGCACTCTCTGTGATGAGCACTGGGTATTATATATAAATGAAGAATCACTAAATTTTGTAACTGAAACCAATATTACATTAAATGTTAACTAATTAGAATTTAAATAAAAACTTAAAAAAACTAGAAAAGAAAAAAATACCATGAATAAAATGGATAAAACAGAAACCTGCCATCAATATCTATGCCATTTGTGTGAAGTTATGAATCTTCTTTTTCATGATTTATTCAACAATAAAAAACAAACTTAAACTTTCTCCCCCTTAAAAAGATATTTGAGAGTGGGACAAGATGGCAGGGAAGTAGAAGGAGGCACCAAGGAAGAAATAACACATATTCTCCTGAAGCTGTTTCAAAAAATTGAAGCAGAAGGAAAAGTTCCAAACTCATTTTGTGAAGCCAGCATTACCCTGATCCCCAAGCCAGGCAAAGACCCCACCAAAAAGGAGAATTTCAGACCAATATCACTGATGAATATGGATGCTAAGATTCTCAACAAGATCCTAGCAAATAGAATCCAACAGTACATTAAAAAGATTAGTCACCATGACCAGGTGGGATTCATCCCTGGGTTGCAAGGATGGTTCAACATTCGCAAATCAATCAATGTGATACAACAAATCAATAAGAGAAGAGAGAAGAACCACATGGCCCTCTCAATTGATGCAGGAAAAGCATTTGACAAGATGATACAGCATCCATTCCCGATTAAAACGCTTCAAAGTATAGGGATAGAGGGAACATTCCTCAACTTCATAAAATCTATCTATGAAAAACCCACAGCAAATATCCTCAATAGGAAAAAGCTCAGAGCTTTCCCTTTGAGATCAGGAACACGACAAGGATGCCCACTCTCACCACTCTTGTTCAACATAGTATTAGAAGTCCTAGCAACAGCAATCAGACAACAAAGAGAAATAAAGGGTATCCAAATTGGCAATGAAGAAGTCAAACTCTCTCTCTTTGCAGATGACATGATACTTTATATGGAAAACCCAAAAGACTCCACCCCCAAACTACTAGAACTTATACAGCAATTCAGTAATATGGCAGGATACAAAGTCAATGTACAGAAATCAGTTACTTTCTTATACACTAACAATGAAAACACAGAAAGGGAAATTAGAGAATCGATTCCATTTACTATAGCACCAAGAACCATAAGATACCTGGGAATAAATCTAACCAAAGAGGTAAAGAATCTGTACTCGAGGAACTACAGAACACTCATGAAAGAAATTGAAGAAGACACAAAAAGATGGAAGACCATTCCATGCTCTTGGATCGGAAGAATAAACATTGTTAAAATGTCTATACTGCTTAGAGCAATCTTTACTTTTAATGCCATTCCGATCAAAATTCCACTGGTACTCTTCAAAGAGCTGGAGCAAATAATCCTAAAATTTGTATGGAATCAGAAGAGACCCTGAATTGCTAAGGAAATGTTGAAAAAGAAAAACAAAACTGGCGGCATCACGTTACCTGATTTCAAGTTTTACTACAAAGCTGTCATCACCACGACAGCATGGTACTGGCATAAAAACAAACACATAGATCAGGGGAACAGAGAGCCCAGATATGGACCCTCAACTCTATGGTCAAATAATCTTTGATGAAGCAGGAAAAAAAATCCAGTGGAAATAAGACAGTCTCTTTAATAAATGGTGCTGGGAAAATAGGACAGCTATATGTAGAAGAATAAAACTCGACCATTCTCTTACACCATACACAAAGATAAACTCGAAATGTATAAAAGACCTCAATGTGAGACAGGAATCCATCAGAATCATAGAGGAGAATGTAGGCAGTAACCTCTTTGATATCAGCCACAGAAACTTCTTTTAAGATATGTCTCCAAAAGCAAAGGAAACAAAAGCAAATATGAACTTTTGGGACTTCATCAAGATCAAAAGCTTCTGTAAAGCAAAGGAAACAGTCAACAAAACAAAGAGGCAACTCACAGAATGGGAGAACATATTTGCAAATGACAGTACAGACAAAAGGCTGATATCCAGGATCTATAAAGAACTTCTCAAACTCAACACACACAGAACAGATAACCATGTCAAAAAAATGGGCAGAAGACATGAACAGACACTTCTCCAATGAAGACATACAAATGGCTATCAGACACATGACAAAATGTTCATCATCACTAGCCATCAGGGAGATTCAAATTAAAACTACATTGAGATACCACCTTACACCAGTTAAAAGGGCCAAAATTAACAAGACAGTAAACAACGCATGTTGGAGAGGATGTGGAGAAAGGGGAACCCTCTTAGACTGTTGGTGGGAATGCAAGTTGGTGCAGCCACTTTGGAGTACAGTGTGGAGATTCCTTAAGAAATTAAAAATAGAGCTTTCCTATGACCCTGCAATTGCACTATTGGGTATTTACCCCAAAGATAGAGATGTGGTGAAAAGAAGGGCCATCTGTATCCCAAAGTTCATAGCAGCAATGGCCACAGTCACCAAACTGTGGAAAGAACCAAGATGCCCTTCAACAGACAAATGGATAAGGAAGATGTTGTCCATATATACTATGGAGAATTATGCCTCCATCAGAAAGGATGAAATCCCAACTTTTGTATCATCATGGACAGGACTGGAAGAGATTATGACTCAAGCAGAGAGAGTCAATTATCATATGGTTTCACTTATTTGTGGAGCATAAGAAATAACATAGCAGATATGGGGAGATGGAGAGGAGAAGGGAGTTGAGAGAAATTAGAGGGGGGATGAACTATGAGAGATTGTGGACTCTGAAAAACAATCTGAGAGTTTTGAAGGGGTGGGGGGTGGGAGGTTGGTGGAGCCTTGTGGTGGGTATTACGGAGGCCACATATTGCATGGAGCACTGGGTATGGTGTACAAACAATGAATTCTATTACACTGAAAAGAAATTAAATTTTAAAAAAAGATTTGATTGATAAGCTCAGGTCCCTTTTAAGGGTAAGTCAGGTATCATTTATCCTGGTTTTTTACCTCTATTGCTTTAGTTATGCTTTAGCTACTCTAATTGCTATCTGTTTCCTAAAAATCATCAAGTAATTTTATGGTTTCTCTGTACTTTTGAGTATATTGTTCTTTTAGCCCTAGATCCTTCCACTGATTTTCTGCCTATTGGAATGCTGTGAAATTTTTCAGTATCTTGATCAGAAACCTAACCTATTCCATGATATCTTCCTCAACATGCTTTACCAGAATTAAGTATTCTTGTCTCAGTTTCTCCTACTCCCCCACACAAAAAAAAAATTTAAACAAAAGAAAAAAAACCTGTAGTTGTCCAAACACGCCATTACTGCTCTTTGCTTACTTTTTTCTATGACTTTTGGTCCTCCTAAATATTTTATGCAACTGGAGAACCACATTTAAAGATTTTGTATTCAGTTAATAGCACTTCTTCCAGAAATCATCCTCTGACCAGACAAGGTCAATAACTTCTTTCTCAACAAACCTCAATGCTTTGTTCCTATTTGGGTTACTGCTCAGAAAACATTGTTTTACTTGTCTACACATTTGTATCTCCAGGTGGACATTGAGTTTTCAGTGTTAGGTACTGTGATGAACACTCATTAATATTCAATAAACATATGTTTAAGTGGCTACAATTTCCTAGGCTCTGAGCTAGACTCTGGGGATAAAGTGGCAAACAAAACAGATATACATTCGACATCTCGTGAAGCTTAAAAGAGGCATGGTAGAAAAGATATTTTAACCAAATATTCATTCTTATAATTAGGAAAATTATGATAATTGGTAATTAATATAATTATACTTAATAAAGTAGTAAATAACTTAATGTGGCTTATACATTTATCATATCACTATTTTACACAGCCTAGTGTTTCTTAGTTTGCACACTGATTACCTTTTCCTAAAAAATGTGGGCAGGGATTAATTATAGTGGTAATAGTGAGTAGCATAGTATCCTGTAAAAAGTAGAGTCCTAATTCATTTTTTTTAAATTTTTATACACTTGGGATGGGATAAGCCTTTCCAAAATGAAGAGTTAATAAAAGGAAATATAAATTCTATAATATAAAAATAAAAATAAGACCACAATCAACACTTTTAAAACTAGAGAATAACCATATATTACCAAAAAAGAGCTAAAGTCCCTAATATGTAAATTTTCTACAATAAAAAACAAAATACCAAAACCCAGCAGAAAAATAAGGAAAGGATGGTTCACAAAAAAGGAAAGTATAAATTGCTTTTAAGATTATGAAATGAGGGGCGCCTGGGTGGCTCAGTGGATTAAGCCGCTGCCTTCGGCTCAGGTCATGACCTCAGTCCTGGGATCCAGCCCTGCATCGGGCTCTTTGCTCAGCAGGGAGCCTGCTTCTCTCTCTGCCTGACTCTCTGCCTACTTGTAATCTCTCTCTGTCAAATAAATAAATAAAATCTTTAAAAAAAATGATTATGAAATGAGCTCAACTTTACTTATTACTAGGGAAGTGCAAATAAATCTACACAGTGATAACTTTTTCACTTAGAGTATAAAATTTTTTTAAGATTATTTATTTATTTACCTGACAGAGAAAGAGATCACAAGTAGGAAGAGAGGCAGGCAGAGAGAGAGGGGGAAGCAGGCTCCCCACTGAGCAGAGAACCTGATGCAGGCAGGCTCAATCCCAGGACCCTGAGGTCATGACCTGAGCTGAAAGCAGAGGCTTTAACCACTGAGCCACCCAGGTGCCCCTAAAAATCCAAAAGTTTGATGACATACTCTTTTGATGAGAATATGGGAAGTAGGCACACACACTGTTAGTAGAGAGTAAATTGTTACAAACCTTATAGAGGAAGATTTGCCTGTGTCAATTAAATGTAAAATCTACATATCTTCCCAAACTTCAGAACTATGAGAAATAAATATGTTATTAAATAACCATGAAGTCTACGACATTTTGTTATAGCAACCTGAATGGACTAAGGCAGGTGGGGATACCAATTTTAAGGTATTTAATTTTCCAATAGCAAGACATCCATATTAGCCACATTATAAGTACTCACATTTGTTTACTAGTCCACTGCATTTTTGTAATTATAGAAAAAGATGTTATCCATAAAGACTCACAAATGAATTTAGACCACTGTGTTTTACTCTATTTCACTATAGAAATGGAAAATGTATAAAATTATACTTTACGTTTTCAAATTCCAATACCAAGCACAAAGCAGTATTGTTTATGAAAAGCCATAAAGAAAGAATTTTATAAGTGGATGGATGTGCAATTTTATGTTGCTCTAAAATGCTATGACCAAGACTTCCCCGTGGAAATCTACTTTATTAGACTTCCTTTACAGCAGAATAAACAAAATCTTATCAGGTGTCAAATATCACCAAATCCAATTTCGTTAGAAAATAATGAAACAGAGAAATTCAAGTTGAATTGAAAATGAGTGTAGAACCAGCCTCCAACCCTTCCAAGATGTGAATCACCTGCAGGGCAGCTGGGATATTAAGGTAATTAGGAGCTCAGTGAAAATGATACCCATGAATAAGCATGGTATTTATATTTAAACACAAATACATCTAATCAAGCAGATCAAAAACACACTAGCAAAACCATTTAAATCTCACCAGGTCATCTAAAATTCCATGGCAGTTATTTAAATTAAGTTCTCCTAGTCATAGCTATGGTAAATAGTCATTTGTAATTGGGACAACGATAAGATTTACAGTAAATAATCATGTAATTTTTGCAAGTTTAATAGTTAACTTTTATAGAGTATTCACTAGCTAATTAATCCTCACAAAAATTTTGTAAAGTAGGTTATTTCCATCCCCATTTTACAGACTTAAAACGTGATATTCCAAAACTTGTGACTACTCAGTGTGATATACCAAAACAGAAGTCAGAGTCTGCCCCTCTGCCTGCAAAGTCTGCATTTTTTTTCTACTATTCTGTGCTGCCTCCATTCTATAGCCAGAGCTAATCTTCTAAAATTAGGTTAAAACTTATTTAGTATAATGGGATAGTACTACAGATAAGAAAATTGAGTCTGAAAATGTCTGAGGAACTAATTCAAAATCATACAGATTTGCCCTTCATGGAAGAGAATCTCAATCAGATTAGGATTTATACTTTCTATTTTAAAAAGTAAGAATGTTCGAATGTATGCTTTAAAAAAACATGTATTACATGACATTATATACTAGAAGAATCATATATTGAGAAAAGTATCTAATACTTTTCAGAACACAATAACAAGATGGGTCATAGAAAAATAATATTCACATTTTACTTAGAGCAATAATTGCTTTCCCTCTGAAAAGTACTATTTTAAAATGTGAATTTATTAAATAATGTGTTGTTGTTGTTGTCATTTGGAAATTCACAGAAATGCAATTTTAAACTTCCATCTTTCTTATATGTTTACTATTTGGATGAAGATGGTTAGTACAGTGTAAGAGTCTGGACACTGGAACTAGTAACTACAGTTCTGATACTATTAACCCATTATTATATGATATTATTTAACTATTCTCTGCCTCTGTCCGATGCCCATAAAATGGTGATTACGAAGTATTTGCTCATAGGGTTGCAATGAGGTTTAAATAATTTACGTAAAATTCACCTATAAAAGTACCTGGTTCGTATTTGGTATTCAAAAAATGTGAAGTCTTTAGTACCTAGCACATAATAAGCATTCTATTAGTTTTCAAATGTATACTTAAAAATCTATTTTACATTTCAAATTTTCTTTAGAAGACTACACAATATCCAAAGTAATCAAACACAGAAAATTAGTAAATATTTGGGATTCAGTTAGAAACACTTTTTTAAAATTTTTTATTTATTTTTTATTTATTTTTAAAAAATTTTTTATGACATCACCAGGTTGTTTTTAATATACCACAAATGAATTCCATAATCACACATATGTATTGAAAAGATAATTACCAGGTCATTTTACCTAAAATATGATTTTTAAATTTAGAATTATAGAAAATGCTAGATTTTCTCTGTCCCATTTGCTTTGAAAGTTTAAAATACAAGGACTGAATAATCTCTAAAAATACATTTTTAAATGACCCAAACATTATAGAAATTGATAATTCTGACTATTCCATTATGATGGTTTCCTTCATGAGAATTACTAAATAGGCTAAAATGATAATTAATATGTAGTCATTGCTTTTGCATTTTGGTAAATAATATGGAGAAAATAGTACCAAGCTTATATGGTCATAAAAAGTAACTGATGTAGTCTCTTTTAATTAATTTTTAACTACTTTGTATATTTTGTTTAGGATAGTTCTTACCTCACAGAAAGGGTGTGATATCTGTTAAAATAACTATTATTACAGTTATCACTAGTTGATGATATGGCCAATCTTTGTTTTTTTTAATTTAAATTTTTTATTTTTTATAAACATATATTTTTATCCCCAGGGGTACAGGTCTGTGAATCACCGGGTTTACACACTTCACAGCACTCACCAAAGCACATACCCTACCCAATGTCCATAATCCCACCCTCTTCTCCCAAAACCCCTCCCCTCAGCAACTCTCAGTTTGTTTTGTGAGATTAAGAGTCACTTATGGTTTGTCTCCCTCCCAATCCCATCTTGTTTCATTTATTCTTCTCCTACCCACTTAAGCCCCCATGTTGCATCACCACTTCCTCATATCAGGGAGATCAGATGATAGTTGTCTTTCTCTGCTGTTTATAGCAGCAATGTCCACAATAGCCAAACTATGGAAAGAACCTAGATGTCCATCAACAGATGAATGGATCAAGAAGACGTGGTATATATACACAATGGAATACTATGTAGCCATCAAAAGAAATGAAATCTTGCCATTTGCAACAACATGAATGGAAATAGAGTGTATCATGCTTAGTGAAATAAGTCAAGCTGTTAGAAACACTTTTTAAGAATTACATATATTTTAGGGGGGGCAGAGTCAAGATGGTGGAGAAGTAGCAGGCTGAGACTACTTCAGCTAGCCGGAGATCAGCTAGATAGCTTATCTAAAGATTGCAAACACCTAAAAATCCATCGGCAGATCGAAGAGAAGAAGAACAGCAATACTGGAAACAGAAAAACAACCACTTTCTGAAAGGTAGGACCGGTGGAGAAGTGAATCCAAAGCCACGGGAAGATAGACCCCGGGGGGAGGGGCTGGCTCCCCACAAGCGGCGGAGAAATGGCGCACAAAATCAGGACTTTTAAAAGTCTGTTCCGCTGAGGGACATCGCTCCAGAGGCTAAACCGGGGCGAAGCCCACGCGGGGTCAGCGTGGCCTCAGGTCCCGCAGGGTCACAGAAGGATCGGGGGTGTCTGAGTGTTGCAGAGCTTGTGGGTATTGGAACGGGAAAGCTGGCTACAGAGACAGAGCCGACAGTAAGCTCACAGCTCGGTGTTACCTTGAACCGGTCGCAGGCTCAGTGAGCTCGGAGCGCGGCTGGAGGTCAGGCAGACGGGAGTAACTGGGTGCTGTTCTCTGAGGGCGCACTGAGGAGTGCGGCCCTGGGCTCTCGGCTCCTCTGGGCCGGAGACCAGGAGGCCGCCATTTGTATTCCCTGTCCTCCGGAACTCAACGGAAAGCGCTCAGGGAACAAAACTCCTGAAAGCAAACCCGAGCGGATTACATACCCCGGTCCCTGTTAAGGGCGGTGCAATTCCGCCTGGGGCAAGGACACTTGAGAATCACTACAACAGGCCCCTCCCCCAGAAGATCAACAAGAAATCCAGCCAGGACCAAGTTCACCTACCAAGGAGTGCAGTTTCAATACCAAGGAGAAAAGCAGAATTCCAGAGGAGGAGAAAGCAAAGCACGGAACTCATGGCTTTTTCCCTGTGATTTTTATTTTTAGTCTTGCAGTTAATTTGATTTTTTTCTTTTTCATTTTTTGTTTTTTGTTTTTTTTTCTCGCCTTCTGGTAAATTTTTTTTTAACTTTTACCTTTTTCTTTTTTAATGTTTTTTAACTAGTTTATCCAATATATATTTTTTTTCTTTTTTATATTTTTCTTATTTGTTTTCTTTTTTTAAATTACTTTCTTTTCTTTTTTTTTCTTTTTTCTTTTTTTTTTTTTCTTTCTTCCTTTTTGAACCTCTTTTTATCCCCTTTCTACCCCCTCACGATTTGGGATCTCTTCTAATTTGGTTAAAGCACATTTTCCTGGGGTTGTTGCCACCCTTTTAGTATTATACTTGCTCCTTCATATACTCTTATCTGGGCAAAATGACAAGATGGAAAAATTCAACACAAAAAAAAGAACAAGAGGCAATTCCGAAGGCTAGGGACCTAATCAATACAGACATTGGTAATATGTCAGATCTAGAGTTCAGAATGACAATTCTCAAGGTTCTACCTGGGCTCAAAAAAGGCATGGAAGATATTAGAGAAACCCTCTCGAGAGATATAAAAGCCCTTTCTGGAGAAATAAAAGAACTAAAATCTAACCAAGTTGAAATCAAAAAAGCTATTAATGAGGTGCAATCAAAAATGGAGGCTCTCACTGCTAGGATAAATGAGGCAGAAGAAAGGATTAGCGATATAGAAGTCCAAATGACAGAGAATAAAGAAGCTGAGCAAAAGAGGGACAAACAGCTACTGGACCACAAGGGGAGAATTCAAGAGATAAGTGACACCATAAGAAGAAACAACATTAGAATAATTGGGATTCCAGAAGAAGAAGAAAGAGAGAGGGGAGCAGAAGGTATACTGGAGAGAATTATTGGAGAGAATTTCCCCAATATGGCAAAGGGAACGAGCATCAAAATTCAGGAGGTTCAGAGAGTGCCCCTCAAAATCAATAAGAATAGGCCCACACCATTTCACCTAATAGTAAAATTTACAAGTCTCAGTGACAAAGAGAAAATCCTGAAAGCAGCCCGGGAAAAGAATTCTGTAACATACAATGGTAAAAATATTAGATTGGCAGCTGACTTATCCACAGAGACCTGGCAGGCCAGAAAGAGCTGGCATGATATTTTCAGAGGACTAAATGAGAAAAACATGCAGCCAAGAATACTATATCCAGCTAGGCTATCATTGAAAATAGAAGAGAGATTAAAAGCTTCCAGGACAAACAAAAACTGAAAGAATTTACAAACACCAAGCCAGCTCTACAGGAAATATTGAAAGGGGTCCTCTAAGCAAAGAGAGAGCCTACAAGTGGTAGATCAGAAAGGAATAGAGACCATATACAGTAACAGCCACCTTACAGGCAATACAATGGCACTAAATTCATATCTCTCAATAGTTACCCTGAATGTTAATGGGCTAAATGCCCCTGTCAAAAGACACAGGGTATCAGAATGGATAAAAAAACAAAACCCATCTATATGTTGACTCCAAGAAACTCATTTTAAGCCCAAAGACACCTCCAGATTTAAAGTGAGGGGGTGGAAAAGAATTTACCATGCTAATGGACATCAGAAGAAAGCAGGAGTGGCAATCCTTATATCACATCAATTAGATTTTAAGCCAAAGACTATAATAAGAGATGAGGAAGGACACTATATCATACTCAAAGGGTCTGTCCAACAAGAAGATTCAACAATTTTAAATATCTATGCCCCCAACGTGGGAGCGGCCAACTATATAAACCAATTAATAACAAAATCAAAGAAACACATCAACAATAATACAATAATAGTAGGGGACTTTAACACTCCCCTCACTGAAACGGACAGATCATCCAAGCAAAAGATCAGCAAGGAAATAAAGGCCTTAAACGACACACTGGACCAGATGGACATCACAGATATATTCAGAACATTTCATCCCAATGCAACAGAATTCACATTCTTCTTTAGTGCACATGGAACATTCTCCAGAATAGATCACATCCTCGGTCCCAAATCAGGACTCAACCGGTATCAAAAGATTGGGATCATTCCCTGCATATTTTCAGACCACAATGCTCTAAAGCTAGAACTCAACCACAAAAGGAAGTTTGAAAAGAACCCAAATACATGGAGACTAAACAGCATCCTTCTAAAGAATGAATGGGTCAACCGGGAAATTAAAGAAGAATTGAAAAAAATCATGGAAACAAATGATAATGAAAATACAACGGTTCAAAATCTGTGGGACACAGCAAAGGCAGTCCTGAGAGGAAAATATATAGCGGTACAAGCCTTTCTCAAGAAACAAGAAAGGTCTTAGATACACAACCTAACCCTACACCTAAAGGAGCTGGAGAAAGAACAAGAAAGAAACCCTAAGCCCAGCAGGAGAAGAGAAATCATAAAGATCAGAGCAGAAATCAATGAAATAGAAACCAAAAAAACAATAGAACAAATCAACGAAACTAGGAGCTGGTTCTTTGAAAGAATTAATAAAATTGATAAACCCCTGGCCCAACTTATCAAAAAGAAAAGAGAAGACCCAAATAAATAAAATCATGAATGAAAGAGGAGAGATCACAACTAACACCAAAGAAATACAAACTATTATAAGAACATACTATGAGCAACTCTACGCCAATAAATTTGATAATCTGGAAGAAATGGATGCATTCCTAGAAACATATAAACTACCACAACTGAACCAGGAAGAAATAGAAAGCCTGAACAGACCCATAACCACTAAGGAGATTGAAACAGTCATTAAAAATCTCCAAACCAACAAAAGCCCAGGGCCAGACGGCTTCCCGGGGGAATTCTACCAAACATTTAAAGAAGAACTAATTCCTATTCTCCTGAAACTGTTCCAAAAAATAGAAATGGAAGGAAAACTTCCAAACTCATTTTATGAGGCCAGCATCACCTTTATCCCAAAACTAGACAAGGATCCCATCAAAAAAGAGAGCTATAGACCGATATCCTTGATGAACACAGATGCGAAAATACTCAACAAAATACTAGCCAATAGGATTCAACAGTACATTAAAAGGATTATTCACCACGACCAAGTGGGATTTATTCCAGGGCTGCAAGGTTGGTTCAACATCCGCAAATCAGTCAATGTGATATAACACATCAATAAAAGAAAGAACAAGAACCATATGATACTCTCAATAGATGCTGAAAAAGCATTTGACAAAGTACAGCATCCCTTCCTGATCAAAACTCTTCAAAGTGTAGGGATAAAGGGCACATAGCTCAATATCATCAAAGCCACCTATGAAAAACCCACCGCAAATATCATTCCGCTAAGGTCAGGAACACGGCAGGGATGTCCATTATCACCACTGCTATTCAACATAGTACTAGAGGTCCTAGCCTCAGCAATCAGACAACAAAAGGAAATTAAAGGCATCCAAATCAGCAAAGAAGAAGTCAAACTATCACTCTTTGCAGATGATATGATACTATATGTGGAAAACCCAAAAGACTCCACTCCAAAACTGCTAGAACTTATACAGGAATTCAGTAAAGTGTCAGGATATAAAATCAATGCACAGAAATCAGTTGCATTTCTCTACACCAACAGCAAGACAGAAGAAAGGGAAATTAAGGAGTCAATCCCATTTACAATTGCACCCAAAACCATAAGATACCTAGGAATAAACCTAACATAAGAGGCACAGAATCTATACTCAGAAAACTATAAAGTACTCATGAAAGAAATTGAGGAAGACACAAAGAAATGGAAAAATGTTCCATGCTCCTGATTGGAAGAATAAATATTGTGAAAATGTCTATGCTACCTAAAGCAATCTACACATTTAATGCAATTCCTGTCAAAGTACCATCCATCTTTTTCAAAGAAATGGAACAAATAATTCTAAAATTTATATGGAACCAGAAAAGACCTCGAATAGCCAAAGGGATATTGAAAAAGAAAGCCAACGTTGGTGGCATCACAATTCCGGACTTCAAGCTCTATTACAAAGCTGTCATCATCAAGACAGCATGGTACTGGCACAAAAACAGACACATAGATCAATGGAACAGAATAGAGAGCCCAGAAATATACCCTCAACTCTATGGTCAACTAATCTTCGACAGAGCAGGAAAGAATGTCCAATGGAAGACAGCCTCTTCAATAAATGGTGCTGGGAAAATTGGACAGCCACATGCAGAAAAATGAAATTGGACCATTTCCTTACACCACACACAAAAATAGACTCAAAATGGATGAAGGACCTCAATGTGCAAAAGGAATCCATCAAAATCCTTGAGGAGAACACAGGCAGCAACCTCTACGACCTCAGCCGCAGCAACATCTTCCTAGGAACAACGCCAAAGGCAAGGGAAGCAAGGGCAAAAATGAACTATTGGGATTTCATCAAGATCAAAAGCTTTTGCACAGCAAAGGAAACAGTTAACAAAATCAAAAGACAACTGACAGAATGGGAGAAGATATTTGTAAACGACATATCAGATAAAGGACTAGTGTCCAGAATCTATAAAGAACTTAGCAAACTCAACACCCAAAGAACAAATAATCCAATCAAGAAATGGACAGAGGACATGAACAGACATTTCTGCAAAGAAGACATCCAGATGGCCAACAGACACATGAAAAAGTGCTCCATATCACTCGGCATCAGGGAAATACAAATCAAAACCACAATGAGATATCACCTCACACCAGTCAGAATGGCTAAAATCAACAAGTCAGGAAATGACAGATGCTGGAGAGGATGCGGAGAAAGGGGAACCCTCCTACACTGTTGGTGGGAATGCAAGCTGGTACAGCCACTCTGGAAAACAGCATGGAGGTTCCTCAAAATGTTGAAAATAGAACTGCCCTATGACCCAGCAATTGCACTATTGGGTATTTACCCTAAAGATACAAATGTAGTGATCCAAAGGGGCACATGCACCTGAATGTTTATAGCAGCACTGTCCACAATAGCCAAACTATGGAAAGAACCTAGATGTCCACCAACAGATGAATGGATCAAGAAGATGTGGTATATATACACAATGGAATACTATGCAGCCATCAAAAGAAATGAAATCTTGCCATTTGCGACAACATGGATGGAACTAGAGCGTATCATGCTTAGTGAAATAAGTCAAGCAGAGAAAGACAACTATCATCTGATCTCCCTGATATGAGGAAGTGGTGATGCAACATGGGGGCTTAAGTGGGTAGGAGAAAAATCAATGAAACAAGATGGGATTGGGAGGGAGACAAACCATAAGTGACTCTTAGTCTCACAAAACAAACTGAGGGTTGCTGGGGGGAGGGGGTTTGGGAGAAGGAGGTGGGATTATGGACATTGGGTAGGGTATGTGCTTTGGTGAGTGCTGTGAAATGTGTAAACCTGGTGATTCACCGACCTGTACCCCTGGGGATAAAAATATATGTTTATAAAAAATAAAAAATTAAAAAAAAAAGAATTACATATATTTTATATTTTAGGTTTCAAATTACAGTTAGCATTAAATAGTATAGACTGTAATTTTTAAAAATTGTTTTGAATATTTCTGTGTAAAACTTTGTTGTAAAGTTTCTTGACCTTTAATGACTCAATATACCTCTTATCTTGACTTTAATAAAAATTTTAGCTTAGGATAAAAGCTGGATTGGTTCATTTTTGTTACAAGTGACCATTTCGTCCTAAAGAAGATAATTCCTCAATTACTGTTAATACATTACTTTGTTGCTTCCACAGCCTAAATTAAAATACACATTACATAATAACTACAATGATTTGACAGTAAATGTAATTCCCAGGCAATTTATGAGAACATATAATTCCTACATGTTTGGGAGTCAAGATTTTTTCATGTACTAGATAGGATGGTTTGATCAAACTAAAAACAAAACCTTCCTAACACAAACTTCAAAAAGTATTTCCTTCAATTACTTTAAAAGATGAAAATTCTTAAAATTCTATTATGTCTAAAGTTTAACAGTAATTATGAAGCAAAATAAGTTCCACCAAACATGCAAACTGTCTTTTTTCTAAGACAAGAGATTTAAAATTCACACAGTATTTTCTAGTGTTTATAACTTAAGATATATTCATAAGTAATAACATCTTGTTTATAATCTATAAATTGGTTATATATACTTCATTTGTGTATAGAATGTTTTTATGTAAATAAGCCTATTTTAAATCATACTGGTCTTTTCAAGTAAAATTAATTTGACCAGAAGTCATTTAACTAATATGAATAATAGTAAAAGCTGATGCTGATAAATAAGAACTATGATATGAAAACTCAATCACATATCATAAAAATCACTCTCAAAAATGATTTACAGTTCCTGCAGTAAATTTATTTTATTTTTATATGAAATATTTTCTCTCTCTACATAATCAAACAAATTTAGGGATAGTTATTAATCACTTTCATTATGTAAGAGATTTTATTTACTTCTGTGGAAATAAGGCATATTTTACTCTTAATGAATTTGGGTTTTGTATCAGCCCCTCAAAAATAAAACATCATTATAAAAGAAACCTGCCGTTCTCAAGACTCACTATGTGCCAAACACTGCTCCAAGTACATTAGATATCAAAAATCATGCAATATAATAATCGTATGAGAGAGAAATGACTATTATGCAACAAATGAGAACATTGAGGCAAAAGTGCTTAAATAACTTCCCAAGTACAAATAGTTAGAAATGTTGATAAACATGAAATTGTAGAGTGGTTGTAAAACAGTGAGGAGGGTGTGGATATATTTTGTGGGATATAACAAAATTGATCCACAGAGATAAGATATCTGTTGACCTAGATATTGAACTAGGATGGGAGGGGTAAACTGTGAGAGGACATTCCAGAAACTAACCCAGTTTCTGCTTAGCCCTCAAGCCTTTTTCTAAGATCTTCTCAGTTCATGAAGCCCTCTGAGGGTGTTCTAGTCCCCCTTTGAACAGCTTCTGTTCTCATTTATTTATTCTTTGAACAAACATTTACTGAGTACCTAAGATAGGGAATTTAAAGATGACAAACAGTCCTCATTCTTGAAGAGTATTTAGTATAGTTTGCATCAGAATATTCAGCACTTATTAGAATAATATCATGTACCCTTTACCATTATTTTCTTACCAAGCTTCCTGCATTTCGAGCTACACTACAGGCTTTCTGGAGACCATACCACATCAACTCCCCTATATGGGCTTTCTCTGCCTGCTCACTCCTCTAACATGAACCCTGCTGAAAATAGGCACTCAGTGAACACTGCTTGGTTGATTTGGATATATTTTCTTTTGTTTTCTTAGACCATCTTTTGAAACAGATGGCAAGGAATTTTTTGTAGGCTAGAACTTATATTTTTAAAATGTTGGTAAGATAAGTAAATAGGGAGAAACTACTCAGAAGAAATTGCAAGTAACTGCTTTGAATTCTAGAAGCTGTCAGCATTATTTGTGGCATTGTCTATAACATGAGTGCCTTGGCTTCATAAGCTATATGTTAGGAATAGGCTTCAAGGCTAATCTTCAGAGAAGAAGAAATATTATAGGTAACTTTACCTATTTTTGCTAAATGAACCAATCTCTGATTATAAGGTTCCTAATGATGCCTATACTCTTTCTCTATCATTAATCAGACCTACTTTGGTATATTTTTAGGAAAATCAATAAGATGCTTTGGTATGATTTTTTTCAGTAGAATTAAAAAGAGCAGATTTATTATTATTCCATTTAAAATGATAGTTTTCTAGTATAAAAATATAAAGTAGAATGTTATCTTCATTTTCAGTGAATTTTTAGTAGCTACAACCATAAATACATCTTTATTTATTTGAAAATCTTGTATCTTAACAAGTTGACATTGATACCACTTCCAAAAATCTGCAGTCTTTCCAACTGCCTCTTAGGCCTATGTAAATTATTTACTCACTGCTAACACAAGCTGCTCTACTGTCACACCCCTTGAACTAGACCTGCTGCCCTAAAAAGGTTATATATGTTTTGATTTTATATGCTTAGCTTCTTTTGGATGGTTTACTAGATGTTCTGAAGTTAAAGTAAAGGATTCTTCTCCCTTAATGCATCTTTTGTACCTACGAAGTAAAGGCCAAAATCTGTTTCAAAACACTGGAAGTTTTGGTTTTTCTTTTTAAGCATTTACTAATTATTTAATTACAAATATTAAAAGAAAAAGAATCCACAGACCTGTACCCCTGGATCTAATAATACATTATATGTTCATAAAAAATTATTAAAAAAAAAGAATCAATCAATGGGTGTTTCATAATCACCACTATCCTCCTAAAGCTATGTTTACAAATCCATGTGTGAAGCAAAATATATGTGTACAAAATTATTATTCAACAGTATGTGACAGTATGATTAAATAAAACTTACAATTATGCAGCAAAGCAACACAAAATAGAATAGCTGTGTGATATACATCATTAGAGAAGTCAGAGGGAAAAAATGATCAGTTCAGGGTAGAAAACACAAAGACTGCTAGAGTTCAGAAGGAAAAATATGGACATATGAAGGGAAAAAAATGTCCAATGTAAAGGCAAAGATAGGAGCAAAAATATTCAAACATATAAGCATTAATCACCATCTTAATTTTCTATTGCTGCTATTACAGATTACCTCACACTTAGTTTAAAACAATACAAATTTATTATTTCACAATTCTGAATGGCAGGTATGTACCTCTATGTAAGGAATGTACCTCTATGTAATAATGGCCATATATGACAAGCCCACACCTAACATCACATTCAACTGTGAAAATCTGAAATCTTTTCCTCTAAGATCACGAAAGACAAAGATCCCCATCCTCCTTATTTTCATTCAACACAGTATAGGGAGTTTTTGCCAGGCAAGAAAAAGAAATGAGCCATCTACAATGGAAAGGAAGAAGTAAAACTGTCACTATTTGCAAATAACATAATTTTATACACAGAAAACCTTAAAGATTCTACCCCATAAAACTGTTAGAATAAATAAATTCAATGAAGTGGCAGGGTACAAAATCAATGTACAAAAGTCAGTTGTATATCTATGCATTAACAACAAACTATCAGAAAGAGAAATTAAGAAAATTCCATTTACAATCACATCAAAAATGAAAAAATTCCCTAGGGATAAAAAGGTGGAAGACCTATACACTGAAAACTGTAAGTTATTCATGAAAGACACTGAAGAAGACACAGAAATAAAAGATATTTCAAGCTCATGGATCAGAAGAATGTTGTTAAAATGTTTACACTACCTAAAGCATATACAGATTCAATGTAATCTCTATCAAAGGTGCAATGACATTATTTTCACTTAAATAGAACAAACAATCCTAAAACACACACACACACACACACACACACACAATATTCAGGCATAAAAAAGTAATAAAATCTTGCCATGTGTGACAAATAAAAACTCGCAGGAATTATGCTAAATGAAGTAAGCCAGAGAAAGACAAATACTGTGTGATTTTGCTCATATGTAGAATCTTAAAAATAAAACAAAGAAAACAAAACTGACATCATAGATATAGGGAACAAAATGATGATTGCTACTGGGGAAGGTGGTTGGACAGTACATGAAACAGGTGAAAGGGATCCAGAAGTACAAACTTCCAGTTATGACCTAAATAAGTCATGGCAATATAATGCACAGCATGGCAACTATTATGAATAATACAGATCATAAAAATTTTTTAAAAGCTCAAGATAGGTATATTTAGAAGGTGGTATCAGATTCCTGAAGGATTTCAAAGTCCAGAAAGTAGAAGTTAGGTATATTAAATTACATAGAATAAAGGGGCTCCACTGCAGGTTCTTCAAAAAAAAAGTAATTTCTTTTTTAAAAAAATTAATTAATTTATTTATTTGTTTATTTTTTTATTATTTTATTTATTTATTTGACAGAGAGAGATCACAAGTTGGCAGAGAGGCAGGCAGAGAGAGAGGAAGGGAAGCAGGCCCCCTGCTGAGCAGAGAGCCTGATGCGGGACTCAATCCCAGGACCCTGAGATCATGACCTGAACTGAAGGCAGCAGCTTAACCCACTGAGCCACCCAGGCACCCTTATTTATTTATTTGACAGATAGAGATCACAAGTAGGCAGAGAGGGAGAGGCAGGCAGAGAGAGAGAAGGTGGGGCGAGGGGGAAGCAGGCACCCTGCTGAGCAGAGAGTCTGATGCGGGACTCCATCCCAGGACCCTGAGATCACGACCTGAGCCAAAGGCAGAGAGCTAACCCACTGAGTCAGCCAGGTGCCCTGAAAGTAATTTCTTATTAAAAATTTCTAGATGTGCAAATGAATTAAGAAAGGATCCAACCTAGGACACCTGGGTGGCCCAGTCAATGAGCATCTGACTCTTGGTTTCAATTCAGGTAGTGATCTTGGGTCATGGGATTAGGCCTGCAGATGGGGCTAAAGTTTCTCTCTCCCTCTCTCTCTGCCCCCTGCACACTCTTGCTCTCTTTCTTCAGTCAATCAATCTTTAAAAAAAAGAAAGAAAAAGAAAACCTCCAACCCAGGCACATCAACTGGATTTATAACTAATTGGTGAAAGAGCTAGGGCTAAACACATCCACACTTCTCTTCTCTATATGCAGCTACTATTCTTGCACAACAAAATATGATGAAAAGTATATTTTAGGAAATTTCAAAGAACCCAGAAAGGAAATGATTGGTGAGATAATTTCAAGAACCTTTAGTACAGCAAAATCACAGAACTATGTAAAATTATAAAACTCAAAAAATCTTCAAACTGGCAGTGGATAATTAACTCTGCATAACCATAATCATTTCAGTTTAGGATCAACAGACTTAAAGCATGCCAATTAAAGACTTAGAAAGTTGCATTAAAATAGATCAGGACATTTAATAAATTGATATTTTAATGACCACAGGTTATGGGAAGAAACAAGATAAATTATATGAAGGCAACTATAAAACTCTACATTCCTGCTGCCTTTGTTCCCTCTCATTCTTTTCTTTATTTCATCTGCCACAAGAAAATATTTATTATCAGAAGTTATTTATTATTATAGTTATTGTAATTGGTAGGGGTGGGTACTTGCTATCTGAGAAATGTCTTTTGCCGAATAGGTTCTTCATCTTGCAAAAGACTCAAGTAACCAAAATTTAAAAGCACAATGCCCAGTATATTTTTCATAAAGTTCATTCAAGTGTTTTGAGACAGGGAACATAAAAATGGCCTTTAAAAAATTTTTATGATAGATCAAACAATGATGTGAGTAAATTTCATTCTCTATTCCCTTGTTAAATCATATTGCTCTTCAAGTTATTACATGCATGATAAAAATAGTAGAGAGTATTTAATGTTTTAAATGGGGGCAACTTTTAGGTTGAAAATAAAAAGTGAAACTGAAATTATTATCCAGTAGGAATAACAGTAAGATTTCTTACAAAGCATTTGACTAAGTAACTTTTTGGAAATAGGAGATGCTGATTCAAGTTAAAAAATATACATACACAAAAAGGAGAACAAATATAAATGTGAGATATTTACTATATTTTCTGCTCTCCCCTGTTATATTAATCTAGTAATTCTGCTAGGGGTAAGAAAATTTTTCAAAGGAAAGGAATTTACTGTTAATGTGCTCATCATTTTTCAGGTATCTAGAGAAAATACAATAAAAAGAGTTTCAGTTATATTTATATGAGTATTAAGAAAAATAAATTACTAAATCCTTTACTTTGGGAGTAATATTCATTGATCACAATACACTTCAGGTTGTCATAAAATTTTAAAGGCATAAACAGTATTACATGGGAAGAGTAAAATGCTGTAATTGTAACTGGAATAAAGGTTTTAAAATGACTTTTAAAAGTCTTGTTAAATAGAACATATGGAGATGTGAAGAGAATTTTATTAGCTTAAAAAAAATTGGAAAACTATAGAAACATCTCAATCTGGAAAAAGAAAATAAAACTAGGTCTCATTGGAAATGTCAGTGTAAATTAAATCTCATTAATGACCTACAATGAATGGAGGCAAATAGAACAGCAAAAATTATGTAAATCAAGGTTAAAAGGTAGTAAGACGAATACGCTGGACAACATGAGGGCATGTTAAATGGTAATTAAAACCATTCAAATAAATGTCTGCATCAAAGATGAGCCATTTAATTGTTCCTAATGAAAAGTTCATTAGGATGACTGTTTAATTTTTATTGAGCCTGGAAAAAAGGTTTACTGTTATAGATGATTTTCTATTTTGGTCTTAGCCAATGCATTTGAGTGTATTTATATGAATCCAAAGAAAGTCCAAGTGAAGAGCATTTGTTTAGGTTTCAGGTGACTGCTTTGTTGAAATGGAGTATGATACACATGGATGGAAATTGTTCTCCTCACAGTAAATATGATGCTAGGAAAAAGCACGGAATATCTGAACTGTGAACATCCAGCTCTGATCTGAGGGCACCCTTTACCACTAGTTTTGCAGATGAAATACAGAAGACTATGCTTCTGTGCTGGGAAAGCTAGAAGTACTGGATCAACAGCTCTCACTCAAACAGCAGTTGAACAGTAAGAAATGAGGAGTTAGTGAATATATTCCCCAGTTCTCTAGCCCTTGAGATGGGATAACTCTGAAGCTTGCTCTATATACTACTCCCAAACTTCTTCAGTGGGACTGAACTCCAAACACCTACAGTTCTAAGTGGCTACAGACTCACTCTACAACTTTCTTTCCTTACGCTTTCATTCCCACACCTAGTCCTGACATTTCCCAAGATTATCTCCCAGATAAACTATTTGAAGTTGAATCTATTTCAGGGTTAGCTTCTGAGGGAACACAAACCAGAAAATGTAGTTTCTTCATGTGAAAACTGGAGATGATAATATCAGTCTCAAGAAGGTATTGTGAGACCTGTTGGAATGGCTAAAATTAACAATAAAGGAAACAAAACAACAGGTGTTGGTGAGGATGCAGAGAAAGGGAACACTTTAAAACTGTTGGTGGGAATACAAACTGATGCAGCCACAATGGAAATCAGTATAGAGGATCCTCAAAAAATTATAAATAGTACTACCATATAACCCAGCAACTGCTAGACACTTACCCAAATGACACACAAATACTGATTCTAAGGGGCACTAGGACTCTGAAGTTTGTAATAGTGTTATCAACAATAGCCAAATTAGGAGAGAGTTGATGGTGACTGAAGAATGGGTAAAGAAGATGTGGTATATACATACAATGGAATATTACTCAGCCTTCAGAAATAATGAAATCTTGCCATGTGCAATGATGTGAAGGAGCTAGAGTGCATTATGGTAAGTGAAATAAGTCAGTAAGAAAAAGAAAAATACCACATTATTTCACCCAAGTGTGGAATTTAAGAAAGAAACCATATGAACATAGGTAAAGGGGAAAAAAAGAGAGAGTAAAATTAAATATAAGAGACCCTTAAGGACAGAGAACAAACTGTGGGTAGAGGATGGGCCAGATGGGTGATGGGCATTAAAGAGGGCACTTGTGTTGAGCACTGGATGTTATATGTAAGTGATGAATCATTAAGTTCTACTCCTGAGATTGATATTACACTACATGCTAACTAACTACAATTTAAATAAATATTTGGGGGGAAAAAGTACTGTGAGCATTAAATTAGATAATTAAAAAGACCTACTGCATAGAGCTTAGTAAGGAGCTATCTTGTTCCTTCCTTAATCTTAGATGAGCTACTTCCAAGTAATAATTATTGAATGGCTAAATTAGATTGTGTTCGGGTAAAGTTATCCCCACATGCAGAAACTTCCTATAGCAAGGAATTCCTATAGCAAGGGGGATTCAGTCCGGATTTTGCAAAAGTAGTAAACAATACAAAATAAAAACGTGTGCTAACACTCTTTGAAACAAACAAACAAAAAAGACATTGATTCTATTGAAAGTGTTAAGGTTCCAGTGTCTTGAGAGAATTTTAAAAAGTGAAACTACATGAATATATTTATAACATCATGCATGAACCATTCAGTAGTACTTATTTTATTATCTATGTCTTTTTAATAAACTGTGAGTCTCCACACTGTTTTCCAAAGTGGCTGCCCCAACTTGCATTCTCACCAACACTCTAAGAGGTTCCCCTTTCTCCACATCTTCTCCAACACATGTTGTTTACTGTCTTGTTAATTTTGGCCATTCTAACTGGTATAAGGTGGTATCTCAATGTGGTTTTGATTTGAATCCCCCTGATGGCTAGTGATGATGAACATTTTTCATGTGTTTGATAGACATTTGTATGTCTTCACTGGAGAAGTGTCTGTTCATGTCTTCTGCCCATTTTTTAACATGGTTATCTGTTCTATGTGTGTTGAGTTTGAGAAGTTCTTTATAAATCCTGGATATCAGCCTTTTGTCTGTACTGTCATTTGTGAATATCTTCTTCCATTCTGTGGGTTGCCTCTTTGTTTTGTTGACTGTTTCTTTTGCTGTGCAGAAGCTTTTGATCTTGATGAAGTCCCCCAAATTGTGTGGATCTTCCTTAAGAAATTAAAAGTAGAGCTTCCCTATGACCCTGCAATTGCACTACTGGGTATTTACCCCAGAGATACAGATGTAGTGAAAAGAAGGGCCATCTGTATCCCAAAGTTCATAGCAGCAATGGCCACAGTCACCAAACTGTGGAAAGAACCAAGATGCCCTTCAACAGACAAATGGATAAGGAAGATGTGGTCCATATACACTATGGAGTATTATGCATCCATCAGAAAGGATGAATACCCAACTTTTGTATCAACATGGACGGGACTGGAAGAGATTATGCTGAGTGAAATAAGTCAAGCAGAGAGAGTCAAGTATCATATGGTTTCACTTATTTGTGGAGCATAACAAAGAACATGGAGGACATAGGGAGATGGAAAGGAGAAGGGAGTTGGGGGAAATTGGAGGGGGAGACAAACCTGAGAGACTATGGACTCTGAAAAACAATCTGAGGGTTTTGAAGAGGCCAGGGGTTGGAGGTTGGGTGAACGTGGTGGTGGGTATTATGGAGGGCACATATTGCATGGAGCACTGGGTGTGGTCCATAAACAATGAATTCTGGCACACTGAAAAGAAATTTGAAAAATAAAAAATTATTTAAAAAATAAAAAATAAACTGTGAGTCTTTCAGGAATAGGACTTTTTAAACATTTTTATTTAAATTCAATTAATTAACATATATTATTGGTTTCAGAGGTACAAATCTGTGATTTATCAGTCTAATATAATACCCAGTGCTCATTACATCATGTGCCCTTCTTAAAATCCATCACCCAGTTGCCCCATCCCTCCACCACCCTCCTTTCCACCAACCCTCAGTTTCTTTCCCATGATTAAGAGTCTCTTATGGTTTGTGTCTCTCTCTGGTTTCACCTTGTTTTATTTTTATCTCTCTTCACCTATGGTGTTCTGTTTTGTGTCTTAAATTCCACATATAAGTGAGATCATATGATAATTATCTTTCTCTGATTAACTTATTTCACTTCGCATAATACCCTCTAGTTCCAGTCATATCATTAAAAATGGCAAGACTTTTTTCTTTTTCTTTCTTTTTATGGCTGTATAATAAGGAATAGGACATTTTTATTCTTTTTTTTTTTAATCTGGAACATCAAAAGCTACACATTTGATGAAAACTGAATGGGCTGTTAGGTGGATGGAAGTACATTCTTGGAAATCCTTAAATATTTACACTTATTTTAAGGGGAGAGATCCTGTCAAAGATGAATCTAAAATACTTGACATAATATACTTTCTCATTAAGTTTATATGGAATCTGTTGAAAATAGAGCACATTTTTTCTCATAGACTTTGACATATGTTTGTTGGGAGGTACAAATGGCCTCCCTCATACTAGTATCTCTTTATTCTTTATGATGAAAAGAATAGGAATTCAATTTCTTATTAAGGAAAATAAATTTTCCAGACTGGATAGCCAACTATTTAAAGGTATAAAGAGGAGTGGTTTGGGTTCCTATTCACAGGAACCAAAGATATTGAGGTTTTGGACTTCGTACCTCACATGACCATTTTATTAGAATTGTCTGTTCATTCTGATCAGAGTAGACAGCTAATCTTTTGTTGTCCACCTCTCTGTGTGCATGTGACAATATGAGATACAAAGTGGCAGTGAGTCCTTGAACTCTTAGGGACTTATTTGTCAAGAGTGCTTTTCAATTCTGGATACAACATACTTATAAACACATGCCACTCTCCACAGACTGCATGTTAACAAGACAAGGTTTTATATGCCAATTACATTTGTATGTAACCTGTTTCTGAACTGTTGCTTTCATGTCTTAATTTTCCAAACCCTTGGGAGCTTTAATGATTTGGATACCGAGTTATTTAAAGCAATTTGTATACATATTTTATTCCTTCTGGTTATTTATTTTTCTTGTTGTCGCTTAGAAAAGGCCAAGCATGAAATTGGAGCTGCAAAGCAAGAACAAATTTATTGATATGAAACTGCTCTGAAAACTCAATAGTTGTGCAGCAAAGCAAGAAGGGTAAAGGGGCTGAATAATTCATTGAACCTTTAAGCATCAATAAATAACACTTACAGTGAGAAATGTCTGCTTTGCAACATTAGGTATGAAATGTGAGCGTAAAATAAAAGACATCTTTGAAGAGTCATATTGTGAGAGTATTTGAATAAACAAAGATTGTTTTTCATTAATAATTCTGTGGATAACAGCACCATGAATAAAAAAATTTCAGGATTGGGAAATTCATGTTATTCTGTGTAGTGTCTCAGATTTTATCCACATAGGTCAAATGAGTTAATATTTGGAAAACAATCTAATACAAGCAGAATATGTTATTTATACAGAATGGCACACCTTGATGTAGACATTATCATTGTAACTATAGATTTAGAGTCATTTCCTTACATTCCAGGAAAAAAATTATAAATAGATTGTAAGATGTACTTAAAATCATGCAAATGTCATATCCTTACATAATATACTATAGCTACTACCACTATTATTGCCAACTATATTATTACTAGAGTACATTTGTGGATTTGTTTACTGACAGAAATATCAGTCCCAATGGTGATGAATAAACATTCAGCAACTTTAAAAAAGCAGACAAAATACTGACACAATTTTCAAAATAGCTCTCAATAAAAATAACAAATTGCATGTAAAGAAACAAATTAAGGGATAAATTAACCAGAATATGAGAAAACAATATGGCTTAGTGCAGCAGTGTAAGCTCATGAGTCAGATGACTCAGCTACCGTACTTACTAAATTTCTTAATTTGTATTAGTTACTAAACATCTCTGATTTGGAGATTTTTACTTTTATCTATGCTAGTAAGTCCCCCTATATCCCATAGATTTGTTGTGTAGCTAAGAATATAATTCATTTATCTTAGAACACACATATGTAATTTAGATTATTAAACTTTATTAGACATTCAATAAATATTAGTTATTTTATCTTATTGTTATTAGCAGTAAAAATTTTAATGCCTTTGACAATTATATAGAAACAAGGAAATCACTTTTCATATGGATAGGCATGTGTATTAAATGAGACAAGAAACAAAGAAAAGCCAGAAGTCTTAGGATTTTAATAATCACTCTCCAAATATTTTTTCTCTCCTTCCTTTCCCCCTTTCCTTTGTTTATCTTAATATAAAACAATCAGTTGTAATTATGACTTTAAGTAGCTATAAATAGTTTCTGACTTTTGAAGGGGTTTTGTCCATAACTGTATCCAAATGAATGATCTGATATTTTTAGTGGCATGAACAATCTATATCACTTAGTTGTGTACCACTTCTTCTTTTTTTATATATGCAGCAAAAAAAAAGCCAAATGATCAATTTAGGTAGATGGAAAAATATAGCCCTTGACTTATTTGGAAATTAAGTACTATATAATTGAATTTTGGAATAGATTCAAAATAGGCATTTCACAAGCAGCTGATATTTTATTTTTCTAGATATTTGAGTATGCTATATAGATGATGATTCTAAAAACTCTATTCGGCATATGACTTGTAGTTACAGTTTCAGAATGGAAACAAAGATATTGTGAGGTTCCGAGACCAACACGACTATAAATACTTTAGCTACTATTAATAAGTATGATTGTATTTGTTTCTATTTGAAATGAAATATAAATGAATGGTTTGCTATTTTAAAGACAATTACTCACTCAAAAATGATGTGGCCTAGATGATAAGTTGATAACACACAGATATATTAATTAGTCTACAGGACATAGCAAAGAAGGACCGATGAGAAAGCAATGCAAAGAACAATTAAATTGCATAAAAGTCTACTATGTGATTTCTATTTTAGTTTTTAAAAGATACTAATGCAAAGAAATATGAATCTTTGAATCTGAACTCTTCTAAACTCTACTTAACTTCAGTACTTAATGCTACTTACTTTTAAAGATAGGGATATAAAAATTAGTGAAATCAATAAAATGGTTTATGGGATGGGAAGAAAAGCTTTAAGGAAATAGCTGAATGATTAATTTGTTTAGTCTGAGAAAGAGAAGAGGGTAAGTAGCCTTAATATGTCAGAAATTCAGCTTTTAGAAAAATGAAGCAGGGGGCCTGGGTAACTCAATCAGTTAAGCATCTGCATTTGGCTCAGGTCATGAAATCAGGGTGCTGGGATAGGGTCCCATCTAAGGCTCCCTGCTCAGTAGGGTGTCTCTGTTTCTCCTTCTACCCCTCATTCCCTGCTTGTACTCTCTCATTCTCCCTCTCTGTAATAAATAAAATCTTGACAAAAATAATAAAAACAAAAGGGTAGGGGCACCTGGGTGGCTCAGTGAGTTAAAGCCTCTGCCTTCAGCTCAGGTCATGATCCTGGGATGCTGGGATGGAGCCCCACATAAGGCTCTCTGCTCAGCAGGGAACCTGCTCCCTCCCCCTCTCTCTCTGCCTGCCTCTCTGCCTACTTGAGATCTCTGTCAAATAAATAAATAAATATTTTTTTTTAAAAAAGGGTAAAGCAAATAGCATAGGCAATAAGTGATAGCAGTTGCATATTTGAATTCTAGAGAAACAGGAGTTGTAGTCCTACCATGATGTAAGAAAAAAAAAGGCAGAGGTTTAAATCACTATCTTGCTCAAGTCAGGAAACCAAATAATATTAATGAGACTCAGACCAGGGAATTGTTTATTTCAGATCTACATAAATTCTACCCATTTACTTTATAAAATGGGAAAGTATTGAAAATACGCTTAAAACAGAAAAAATAGAAGTTACGAGGAAGAGAGAAGAAAATTAAGAAGAAATGGTGAGTTGCTGAAAAATCCTGATTATTATTTCAGTGTGAGTACATATTTACCTTACATGTGACAGATTTGGACTGCCAAGCAATTGGGTGGTATTAGCACATGTCTATATTTGCACCTTCCTAAGACCTCACTAAAATGTTAAGAGAAACAAAAATAAGCCTATAAAAGAAAACAGAATTGGAGGAAAAGCACAACAAATAAGATATCATAGTACATTTAACATAGTAGTGGATGTCTTGGCTTCAGCAATCAGACAAAAAAAGAAATAAAACACATCCATATCACCAAGGAAGAAGTCAAACTTTCACTATTTGCAGACAACATGATACTCATGTGGAAAACCTGAAAGACTCTACCAAAAAACTGCTAGAACTAATACATGAATTCAGCAAAGTTACAGGATATAAAATCAATGTACAGAAAAATCTGTGACAATTCTATACACAAATAATGTAGCAGCAGAAAAAGAAATCAGGGAATTGATCCATTTATAATTGCATGAAAAATCATAAGATACCCAGGAATAAACCTAACCAAAGAGGCAAAAGATCTGTATTCTGAAAACTCTAGAACACTGATGAAAGAAATTGAAGAGGGCACAAAGAAATGGAAAAACATTCCATGCTGATGGATTAGGAGAGAAAGCATTGTTAAAATACCTGTATTTCCAAGAGCAATCTACATATTTAATACAATATCTATCCAAAATACCACAAGCACTTTTTACAGAACAAACAATCCTAAAATTTGTATGGAACCACAAAAGACCCCACGTAGCCAAAGTAATGTTGAAAAAGAAAAGCAAAGCTGAAGGCATCACAGTTCTGGACTTCAAGCTATATTACAAAGCTGTAGTAATCAAGACAGTAGGTACTGGCATAAAAACAGACACATAGATCAGTGAAAGAGAACAGGAAACCCAGAAATGGACCCTCAACTAACATTTGACAAAGCAGGAAAGAATACCAAATAGAAAAAAAAGACAGTCTCTTCAACAAATGGTTTGGGGAAAACTGGAAAGCAACATGCAGAAGAATGAAACTGGACCACTTTCTTACACCACATACACAAAAATTCAAAATGGATGAAAGACCTAACTGTGAGACAGGAATCTTTCAAAACCCCAAAGTAGAACACTGGCAGCAACTTCTTTGACTTTGGCCACAGCAACAGCTTACTAGACATAGCTGCAGAGGCAAGGGAAACAGAAGCAAAATGAACTATTGGGAACTCATCAAGATAAAAAGCTTCCACACAGCAAATGAAACAATCAACAAAACTAAAAGGCAACCTACAGAATAGAAGAAGATATTTGCTAATGACATATCGGATAAAAGGTTAGTATCCAAAATCTATAAAATATTTATCAAATTCAACACCCAAAAAACAAATAATGCAGTTAAGAATTGGATAGAAGACATAAATAGACATTTTTTTTCCAAAGAAGACATCCAGATGGCTAATAGACACAGGAAACAATGCCCAACATCGTTTAGGGAAATACAAATACAATACAATCTTTACTAGGGAAATACAAATCAAAAGGGCAATGAGATACCACCTCACATCTGTCAGAATGGCTAAAATTAACACCACAGGAAACAAGAGATGGTACACTGTTGGTGGGAATCCAAACTGGTGTAGTCACTCTGGAAAACAGTATGGGGGTTCTTCAAAAAGGTAAAGGTAGAACTACCCAAAGACCCAGCAATTACATTACTATGTATTTATGCAAAAGGATACAAAAATACAGATCCAAAGGGGTATGTGCACCCCAACATTTATAGCAGCATTATCAACAATAGCCAAATTATGGAAAGAGCCCAAGTGTTTATCAACTGATGAACAGATAAAGAAGAAGTGGTATATATATATATATATATATATAATGTGATATTACTTAGCCATCAAAAAGGATGAAATCTTGCCACTTGCAATGATGTGGATAGAACTAAGATGTATTATGCTAAGCAAAATAAGTTAGTCAGAGAAAGATAAATACCATATGATTTCACTTATATTTGGAGTTTAGGAAACAGAATGAGTGAATAGGTAATAAGGGGTAAAAAAGAGGACGGGGGGAGGCAAACCATAAGAGATTATTTTCTTTTTTAAAAGATTTTATTTATTTATTTGACAGAGAGAGATCACAAATAGGCAGAGAGACAGGCAGAGAGAGAAGGAAGCAGGCTCCCTGTGGAGCAGAGAGCCCAACATGGGGCTTGATCCTAGGACCCTGGGATTATGACCTGACCCAAAGGCAGAGGCTTAAACCACTGAGCCACCCACGTGCTCCCAAGAGATTCTTTGTGATAGAGAACAAGCTGAGGTAGGTGAGTAGGGGATGGGTTAAAGGGGTTATGGGTATTAAGGATGGTACTTGTTAGGATGAGCACTGGGTATTGTATGTAAGTGATGAATCACTAACTCTTCTCCTAAAACCAATACTATATTATATATTAATTAAACAAAATTTAAATAAAAAATCTGAGGGTTGCCGGGGGGAGGGGGTTTGGGAGAAGGGGGTGGGATTATGGACATTGGGGAGGGTATGTGATTTGGTGAGTGCTGTGAAGGGTGTAAACCTGGTGATTCACAGACCTGTACCCCTGGGGATAAAAATATATGTTTATAAAAATAAAAAATTAAAAAAAAAAAAAGTAAAAAATCAGAAGAAAAAAGAAAACAAAAAGGATTAAAATTAGAATAAAAACTTGGATTTGAAAGCTGATAAACAAGTGTTAACTGAGCAGATCAGATAAAGTCAAAATCTGAACTTTGGAGGCAAAAAGCTAATAAAAAAGAAGCAACTTGATTAAGTGTCTGACTCTTGATTTTGATTGTCTCTCAAATAAATAAATAAGATCTTTAAAAAAAAGGACAAATTACATTAGTATTAGATAAAATGTTGGGAGTATTAGCAAATACTAAGAGAAATCATGAGATATGAAAAAAAGAAACACCTAATATTAAGAAGGGGGCATAGAGGTACATGGGAAAGGACTAGCCATAGACCCTGAACAAAAAACAATGAAGCATTTCAGAAAAAATGGGAAAAAGGGCATATGGATGGCTCAGTTAACCACTGAGTTGAAATGCTTAGTGGTTAGAGAACCAAGTACCTCTGGGTACAGGCAGAAAACTGGGCTTAAAATTGATCTTTTTTAGAGGCATAACTCATAATTATGAATTTCTTAAAATTTCCTTTCACTTCTTATAAATGTTTTTTCTCCTACTAGGGTAATTTGGCACATGAAGCAAAGAAAACTATCTCTACTTTTATCTAGAGTTGCATACTTACCTCTAAACTACAGAACTAGTATTTTAGCTTATACATATTTGGCAGTCTTTGAAAGTAAATTAGTTATTGGGTTATGCATAATCACTCACTCTGTGAGTTGATATGTCCCTCCTTTGAGGATTCTTTCCCATATTTTTAAGATCGTATTTATTTATTTATTTATTTGAGAGAGAGAGAGTGAGAGAGAGAAAGACCACAAGATGGGGGAGGGTCAGAGAGAGAAGCAGAGTTCTCACGAGCAGGGAGCTTCACGAAGGACTCAATCCTGGGACTCCAGGATCATGACCTGAGCCTAAGGCAGTTGTTTAACCAACTGAGTACTCAGGTGCCCTCTTTCCCATTTTTTTTTAAATGCTTCATCATGTTTTTGTTTAGGGTCCATGTCTATTCCTTTCCCATGTACCTCTATGCCCACTTCTTAAAATTAGGTTTTCATTTTTTCATTTTTTCATACTTCATGACTACTCTTAGTATTTGCTAATACTTCCAGCATTTTATCTAATTCTAACGTAATTTATACTTTTTTTTTATCTTATTTATTTATTTGGGAGAAAAAGAGCGCCAAAAATCAAGAGTTGGTCATTTAACTGACTAAGCTACCCAGACGCCCCTTGCAATTTATACTTCTATATCAACATCTTGAATTCAGTTTTCTCTTAGGCTCTGGACTAGTGTTTCTCAAAGAGAAATTATTCTGATCATCTGTGAGCTAAGAAACTTGTGTCAAAATGTAAATAAACTGATACAAAGCTCTGATCATAGGTCAGATAAGGTTTTTTGGTTTGTTTTGTTTTGTTTTGTTTTTGGTAGTAAAAGTTACTCAATGAAGGATGCAGTCTGCTCATTTGCTTTCTAGTACAAATCTCCTTCTTTGGGGGAGTAGAATTCTGGGCAGCATTGCATTAGTACCATGTAACTGTCTACTAAATATCTCTAAATAGTTGTCCACAGTTGCCTCCAATTCACTTTTTAAAAGGTAATAATAAATAAAAGAATCCCTTTCATTCCACGTTCTCTTTTTAATGGATAGCAACATTTCAATAATGATGTTATCTTGTACCTTAATGAATTAATTGTCTGGTGAATGGTAATAACCATAAACCCAAAACCTTAGTGGTAGGGTGTCTTCCTCTTTCCATATCACTATGTCCTCTCCCTTACTTTTATCTTACGTATTTGATTTTTAATTATCTCTTACATAAATCACCATGACCATTATCCTTGAATACTTTTCCTATCTTTTTTTTTAAGATTTTATTTATTTATTTGACAGAGAGAAATCACAAGTAGACAGAGAGGCAGGCAGAGAGAGAGAGAGAGGGAAGCAGGCTCCCCACTGAGCAGAGAGCCCGATGCGGGACTCGATCCCAGGACCCTGAGATCATGACCTTAGCCGAAGGCAGCGGCTTAACCCACTGAGCCACCCAGGCGCCCTACTTTTCCTATCTTTAAACTATTTTAGTATATGTGCTGCCAAAGCAAAAAAAAAAAAAAAAAAAAAAAAAAAAAAAAAAAAAAAAAAAAACCTATTTTAAATGTAATATTTAAATTACATAAAGTTTAAGCAACTTAACACCTATCATAAAAAACTCCTAAAATTGCCTTTTTCATCTGGTTTCCTTCCTTTCCAGTTCTTCTCCCTCTATATAACAGAGTTATCTTTCTAAACTGCAAATATTATATTACTTAATTGCTATAAGCATGGCTCGCAAATACTTAATAATAATGAAAACAAAAGGCATAACAGTAAAACTACTAAGCTTATATTGAGTGCTTACCATGGGTTCACATGTAAGCATTTATAGACATACTTTAACCCTCAAAATGATCCATATACTCATAATTTTATAGATGAAAAAACTGAATCTAAAATGTTAAAATAAATTACACAACATTACATAGGTAGCAAGTGAAAAACTAACACAGGCAGTCCAAGTCTGGAACTTTTAGCACATAGAATGAATTTTTGTTTCTCTTCAGAAGATACAAGACACTTAATTTCCTAGACCCTATCTGCAGGCTCATTCTTCTCACTCATATCTCCTTCCCAAACACTATGCCCTAGCCACACCAAACTACTGAACTCATGTGCACTACATCATGTCACTCTATTGTTCCACATCATCCTATTTGCTTTTACTTTGTCACTATCACTCTCCTTTATACCTGGAAAATTTCTAATTATTTATTAAAAGTCAGCTCAGATTTTCTTCTTCAGTGAAGTCTTCCATCCAATGTCCAGGGCAAGTTTAACTCTCTCAGTCAAATAACATTTTCCCAGCACCTAGGAATTCAATAATTAAACCAGGGGTGGTACCTGTCTTCAAGTAACTTACAGTTTGGCAGTAAATAGTAATAGGTATATATGTAATCTAAGGCTACTGTGTACTAGATTATCATGAAAAGTAGAGAAGCTATGAAAACAGAGAGAATGGGTGGGTTTCCCAGACAGAGGGCATAATGAGACTGTCTCAGAGAGACTGGCATCTAAGTGAGGCGTAACATAAGTGGAAAAAAATAAAAAGAGATGAAATGGTCCAGATAAAGGATCTTAGAGGCATATCCATTTTCGTATGTATTCCAACTATTTATGTAAGTTATCCTTATACATAATCATTTGTTTATATGCATCTCCCACCCATACCTACCTCCCCCCAAAATAAGCTTATTAAGATCATATTCTCTCTTCTTTCATCATATAAGTGGCTTAGAATTGATACACCATAGCACAAAGTCTAGATTTGTTAAATGTAGAAATAGTTAAATAGGGACCTAACAACAAATCACAGATGATGGAATGTAGAGAGGAGGGCAATTTCAAGAAATATTTAGCAATTTGAAATGATAGAGCTGGTAGAGATATTTTAACAGAGCATGAGCAAGACAGAGGCAACATCCAAGGATGCTTCTCTCTAGCTTGGTTCCTGGCAAGGAAGAAATGCAATTATTGAGGGGAAGCATATTTAGGGTTTAGAGTGTGAGGTGTCTATGAGGTTTTCAGATTCCATTCATGAATGTCAGTGTTCTTTTAGAGTTCCACATGTGTTTGGAAAGGACTGCTATCTTATCAGGCTTTAACTTGTTTCCATAGCCACACACCTGCCACAGCTCTTGATTCATAAGTGACTTAAAAAGTATTTGATTGATAAACTCATAAATCTAATGGCTAGATGTTAAAGGAAACCCTTTAATATTTTTTACGTTCTCTGAAACATTTAGAAAACCCTATTTTCTCAAATAAAATATCAGGAGCAATAAATGATAGTTTAAAATTTTTATGTGACTTTGGGTTTTCAAGGCATATTACATTTGGTTGGGAAAGTTAATTTATAACAACACAATACAACTATCTGAAATATTACTGCTTAGAGATGAATGGTACATTGTTAAGCCAAACGCTTTCCTAATCTGACCCACTCACTGAGATTGCAGGTACATGCTAGTACAAATTGCCAAAAAGACAGAGTTCAACTAAATACAAATTTGCATTTAAAACATTATCACAGCAGATCACATAAATATATAAAATCTTACCAAGTCTCAGAGTCTAAAGCTTAACATCTCAGACATTACTATCACCAAGATAATTTCAGAATTTAACCAATGGGTAAAATCATTTATTATCTTTTGCCTGAGCATTATTTTCTTCATTTCATACATATATTTAAGAACCACATTTATAGGGATGTCTGGGTGGTTCAGTCAGTTAGTTATCTGCCTTTGGCTCGGATCGTGATCCTTGGGTCCTGGGATCAAGTCCTGCATCAGGCTCCCTGCTAAGCAAGGAGTCTGCTTTTCCCTCACCCTCTGCCCCTGCCCCCACCCTGCTCATGCTTGCTGTCACTAACTTTCTCTCAAATAAACAAATAAAACTTTAAAAAAAAAAGTATAATACAAAGTAGGCCACCAGCACAATGTTTTACACTTTTTTATACTGGTTCTGGGAAATGCTTGGTAAATGACCAACACAGTTAGAAGCTCAAACTGAGAGTCCTTGAAAGCAAGGGGTCTTTTTGAAATTTTGCTGATGAGACAAGTGCACAAAGACAACCAGGCTGAATAACTTGACCAAAATGCATGGTGCATATAATTTTAAACATTTCCTTTTAGGAGAAATACTGACTTAATCACAGATCAAAAATATCAAGGAAGACATTTCACACCAGCACTTATTCCTTTATAACCCATATTTTCAATAGCTCTATTGAATTTAAAAATATTGTGTTTTCCTCCTAATAGATACAACATGCTTAATTTACCACAGCAGATGTTAAGAAAATATTGGTCACTTGTACGAGTTTAATCTGAAAGAGAAAAAGCAGTGGGAAAGGTATTTCTCATTTTTTTATATTGTAGGTTTAAGGTAACATAGCAGTAAATCTCGATGTTTTTTAGTTGATGTGTGAGAAATCACTGAATACTTCAGCGACTCTTTACACTTCATTAATTTTAGTTGGTGTTTCTTATTTTGCTTTTTTGTCATACAAAAAAATTAAAACAAATATTCAATCTTATTGAATTTGCAAATTTCCTTGAAATAAAACAAAATATAATTTTCTTTAAATGTGATCTAACTAAGGCTTCTAATGTTCGATACTATGAAGTACCAACCACTCTACTACCAACTACCCCTAGTTCCAAAATGAGCTTTAGACATTCAATATTTAGCTGCTGTAGTAATTTACAGCTAAATACCTAGAATTTGGGCTCAATAGAAAAATACAGAGCTAAGTGAAGTCTTTCTAAAAAAATTACCAAGGTAATTTATTTAACTTTAACAACTATTTGAAATAGGTTATTGTTATTAGCTATACTTAGGCATTTCATCTAATGATGGTATTGAGATACTTAAAAATAATTACTTTTCAATACATTCTGGCCTCCTTTACTTAACCGACAGAATTTATAATACTTAATTTACTAAACATTCAGTGTCAATGCTTTGTCTTTTTCATCTGAAGACTCTTATAAGGCTCACCTCTCAAAATCTAACTATGATATCAAATATTCCTGAATTACTGGAAACAACTAGAACAGATGGTTTCCAAAATTAGGATCACCTTTTTCTGAGGGACTGTACAAACTTAGAATGGAGGTGCCCTTTTTCTGACATCATTACCATGAAGTATCAATTACTACACTTATTCCAGATCGAAAGAAAGCCATTCAGTTTGCCTTCAAAATCTTTCAGATCCAAGCACCTTGCAAGTGTCTTGAAAGAAAAAAGCAAAGAAAAACAAAAAACAAAAAAACAATGACATGCAATGTCAACTTTCTACCCAGTCTGCAAACCTTCATTTAGTTGACTCTCTCTCAGCACCAGCTGTAACCCAATTAAATTCAGCACTGCACAGGTGTTCGCAGGAATGACTAACACAAAACCATACTTCCCTTTAGGGCTCTTAAAAAATTAGAGTTCTTTAATTTCCATAAACCTTCAAAACCAAAACTAAACAATAAAATATTGGGGGGAAAAAAGAAATTAGATACAGCAGGGGGAAAACACAATCAGCATGAGCTGTAACCCAATTAAACTGAATAGCACTCAGGTGTTTGCAAGAGCACACTCACTTAAAATTTTACCAACAGAAATCAACTTTCTCTAAAATTTCTTAAATTTGACAGTGAATATCCATTTGTTTTAAGGTTAGTCTGAGACGAAAGCTTTCTGAATCAGGATCCTTGGAAGTGAATTTCATTGTAAAATATGTAACATTAAAATTGTAAACATTATAATGTAAAATTGTAAACATTAACATTGTAAAATATGTAACATTTAGATAATAATATTATCTAAATATTCCATCATAGGCACTTAGCATTTAAAGATACCTGTTTTAGTTCAAGAAGTATGCACTACAGGTTTTAATTTTTACATTCTTTAAATTTCAAGCATCACATAGAAAACCCATTTCTTACTTATGAAAAGAATCCACTAATTTGAGGTATCTTCCCTAAATTTGACTAATTTAAAACTCAAGACTTAAGATGTTAGAAAGACATAGTCAAATAAGTTCCTATCATGTGCCATTTAATATATATTTAGAGTAGCAACAATATCAATACCCAGACACAAAAGTTAATTTCTTTTAATGCAGAAATGTAAGGCAATCAGCCCTATCCACGATTCACATTTGCTGGGAAGAAATAATTTTGTCCTCATTTTAATATAAACTTGTAAGCTATTTACTCTATTGGTTTGCAAATGTGATCTCAAATTAGTAGCATAGAAATATCTTTGTTGCTTTAAATGAACCCTCCAGGTGATTCTGATGCCCTCTTAAATTTGAGAATCACTGGTCTATTCTGTTTCTGTCTCTCAATATACCACAAAAATGTGGCAAACTCCCATTCATACCATGGTGACCTACAGAATAAATCAGAACATATCAGCTTATTACCATTTTCCAACCCCAGTACAAATGACTAAATATAAACACATCACTTCAAAATCACTAAGAAATGCCTACCATTTGATTTCTGTTTAGAGAATGATATTCAATAACCTTTCCTTTGTAATTTAGCATATATATCTACCATCCAATCTATATTTATTGAACACTGCTATATCATAAGCTCTGATTCTAGTCCATTGACGAGCAAAGCTTCAAATATATTTACTTCACTCAATTTTTGAGTGTTTGGAGAAGTACAGTGAAAGGGGAATTATAAAAAATATAATTGTGCCATGTAAGTACAAGAAACACATAGGGATAGGAAGTGAAATGGTCACTAAGAACAAATACAATGAAATAAATGTAGAGGGTTAAAAACTAGGTGGAGAAGGGAGATGACTGCAGGTATAACAGTGTTTGTTAAAATTTTACTGCTAATAACAAGAAAATAAAATAAGTTATTGAATACCTAATAAAGTTTAATAATCTCAACCCCTCTGCTTCTCCTCACTGCCAGCAATCTCTCTCCCACTCTCTCAAAAAAATAAAAATAAAATCTTTAAAAATTTTAGTAAAATTTGGTGTAGGGTAAGACCTATGGTCTCCTTAAATTTGGTTTGACATTTCAGAATTCTATGATAAGGTAGCTACCTAAGGTAGTGAGATATTATGTCATTTCCTCAAATGTTTAGATATCTTACATACATATCTCTACATACTTTTATAATATAAACTAGAGACTTCATCAAAAGCTCTCAAGTCTTTAAGTGGCATTATATTAAATGTCAGTTATGACGTGTCATTTTATATATGTGAGGATTCAAAAATGGTTAGAATGAATGATTACTACCATTATTTGAAATTTATATAATAATTATGAATTAAATAAGTTTTAAAATTTATCAAATACAAACCACTGGGCTGCTAGTTCATAAGTGAAAGTCAATTTGGCCTGTTAAAGTCTAAAAACCTAGAGAATTGGAAAGCAAGAATACTGAGATTATTTGACTTAAATAAAGTTTTCTTCCAAATCTTCATTTATTCATGTAGTTTCCCTTCATAAAGTTAATAAAGAACATCAAATAAAATATTTTATATTATTGAGTAATTAATTTTTTGTTTTTGTTCTTGTGCTTTGACATCATGAAGATATGGCTGCAGGTAATTAGATGGTCTACTTGTAAAATAATCTAAAAACATTCGTATTGGGTTTTTAAATCCATAGCAGAGCAGGGCAGAATGTTCGTAACTGTTATACCCATCACTGAATCTCAGTCACAGAAAGATAACCTTTTGTTTTTAAGAGTACTCTTTTGCAATTTTGTACTTTGTTGATGCTTTTATATAATTGAATGAGATATAAGCTGTCAAAAAAGCATCATCTTGGGGCATGAGTGGCTCAGTTGGTTAAGCATCCACCTTCGGCTTCTGTCGTGACCCTAGGGTCCTGGGATTGAGCCCCGTGCCAGGCTCCCTGTTCAGTGGGAAGCCTGCTTCTCCCCCCCTCCCACTGTTCTTCCCTGTTTGCATCCCATCTCCCACTCTCTCTCTCTCTCTGTCAGATAAATAAATAAAATATTAAAAAAATATATTTTATTATATACAACATTCACCTCCATCTAAAAGTCAAAAGTATATAGAAAAGTATATTCAGAGATGTATCCTCCCCTCCCTCTTCCTCCTACTCCATATTCTATCCACTTGTTCTGGCTTTCTCAGATGAGCAAATATATATATATATTTTTTTTAACCTTCCTTTTAATTTTTTTAGATTTAGAAGTTAATATATATTCTCTCTTACACTTTTTTAATTGGTTTCTTAACATTATCTCTTGGAAAAATCACTCCATATCAATTCAAAGATACCTTTCTCATTCTTTTTTATAGATGCATGAAGCTTCACTGCATCTATTTACCATAGTTTTATTCAACTAATGTACATTTGGATATCTTAGTAATTTCCCCTATTTTACAACTACAAATAATGTTTCAATGAATAATGTTATCTGTATGTATTTTTTCTACTGGGCATGTATCTTCTGGATAAATTTCTAAACTGGGATTGCTGGGTGAAAGAGAACTGTCCATGTAGTTTTCTTAGTGATGGCCAAATTCTCTCCCACAGGTTTTAATTTTTTCCATTCCCATCTACAGTGAATGAAAATACCTGCCTCTCCACAATTTTACCAAAAGAGTACATTTTTAAATTTATGAAAGTTTGATATCAGGGGTATCTATCTCAGTGAATGAAAAGTTCTACTTTTCATTTCTCTCATTATGACCAATATTGAATCTCATCCTATATTTAAAAGCATTTTGAAATCAGTTTTGGTGTATATCTTTTGTAAATATTTTCTCCCAATTTTTTTTTATTTTGACTTTATTTAGAGTATATATTTTCATACAAAATATTTTATTTCTATCTGGTGAAACGTAGCCATCTTTCATTTTAGAGCATCTAAATATTTATGTCAACATAGAAAGCATTTCCTTACTCCCAGGTTATATTGGAATATACCCTTGTTTTCTTTTAGAACTTATAGTTTCATTGTTTACATTTAGTTCTCTCATCCATGTTGAGTTCGCCTGCTCATACTATGAGGAATGTACCTAATTTTATCTTACTCCAAATGATATCTTAACAACATGTATTCAATTTTTCTATTATTTCAAATAATTTCAGAAATGCATTTGAGAAATATGACTTGACATTCTATTGTATTTTACTCTCCTGTAATAAATGGAAATAATCATTTATTAATATGTCTCTTTAAAGATTCTGACTGTCTTTTCAATCACTTTAACAGTTTCCTAAAGTGTAAGGTTTATATGCAATACATTTCCACTAACCATGGCTTCACTCAACCAAACTACAAATATTTTATAGACCTCAGTTTTATGTTTTCTATCCTCTAGTAAAGATCCAATTTAATATCATTTATTTACAGTGACTCAATGGGATCCTCTCCCATAAAAGAAGACTAAATTAACCAGCAGTATTTAGGACAAACATTCCTTATGTAACAGTTGGAAACCTGAACAACAACAACAACAAAAACTTACTTTAGTGATGGCAACTAAAACAGAAATAGATTCCCCACTGTGAGCTAAAACTGGTTCTCTAACAAGAACTGCATGTTTCCTCACCCACCCTCCATAATCTTCCTACAGCAGTCTTTGGATTTGAAAATTGACTTTAATACTGAGATCCATTAGAGACATTTTTATTCTTTGTGATTTATAAAAGTGAAAATCATTCCATCTTCGTACCTAATAGTTGTCCTTCAAGATGGCAACAAGTTTCTATACAGTAGCAAAAAAAAAAAAAATTCAGACTATACTCCTTTATCTTTCCTTTATGTATTTAATCTTGTCTCCCATCTTCAAATAGAAACATATAAAGTATAACGGGGATTAGCATCCTTTTTTTCTGTACAGAACAGGATCGTAAATATTTTAGGCTTGCAAGCCATATGGTCTTTGTCAAAATCCCTCTACTCTGCCATGGTTGCACAAAAGTGGCTATAATTTGTCCTGAAGAATAAGATTAAACTATTTGTCCTAAACTCTTTTCAAGTTTTACTATTATTTACAGCATCGACTAGGTTCAATGAAATTTAATTTATTGAAATAGAATCATAAATTCAAAAAATATGCTCCCAACTTGAGGTTTTTAAAAGGAGTACTGTCTGGTGTGTATAAAAATCTCATGTTTGGTATTGCATCCTTTTAATTTACTGGATTTAACCTTCAGGTCTCCCTGGGAAAAGAGAGGGAAGGGAAGGAAGGGAAGGGAAGGGAAAAGGAGAAGTGAGGAGAGGAGAAGAGAGGAGAGGAAAGAAAAACAGAGGGAAAAAAAAAAACCACCTTGAATCAGATAACATTAAAAAAAAATGGTTAGAGAAGCTTGAATTAACTAGGGGGACACCTCAGATTAAAAACGTGTTTAAAAACTAAATATACCATGACCTTCTAACTGGCATTTGCACTCATATACAACAAATGAATATTCTATATTGTTTTCAAGTGAACTAAATGTTTGCACACCAGGAGGTAGTTTATAATATTTTCTTCCCTATTTGCCACAAAAAAAAACCACCAATTTTTTTCCATTATGAATTTATATAAAGTTCCAAACATCAAAAAATAAAAGTCATAAAGTACAGGTACAAAAGGTTTTATCATCCGCCTGTGGGCCCGCAAGGCAAACTGATACTTTCACCAGTTCTCTTTCCTAAGCTTTGAGTAATTATTTTTATTTTACCTCAGGAACTAAATCCGGACATAGGCTACTTCATTTATATGCTAGAACTCCATGAATTGAAGAGTTTCTGGAACAGATTCAGCATTCCATGACTTCATATTGACAAACTATCTTACTGCTGTACCTCAGTCATGATTACAGTGGTTTGTCTCATTCAGAGTGTATGGGTTCAAATTTAGATATTATTATTTATGAGAATCCATTACTCTCCATTCAGAGGACTTAAAAAATTACCTCCTTTATCTTTTTTCATTATGTTTACTGGACCTATTGTAAGATGCTAATTAAGTGAATTTAAACATAGCTTTTTAATATAGTTAGCCATAATAGAGATAATCTTTGTAAGTTTTTGTGTGACCACTTGCTTCTGTTTATACCAGAGGCATCTATTTTGAGAATTAAAATATTAACAAATTAAAAGCAAAAAAAATTTTTTTACAGATTTATTAATTTATTTGAGGAGAGAAAGAGCATGCATGTGAGTGAGTAGAGGGGCAAAAAGAGAGAATCTTCAAGCAGACTCCTCTTGAACAAGGAGCCTGAGGCAAGTTGATCATGACCCATGAGATCATGACCTGAGCTGTAACTAAGAGTCAGATGCCCAACCAACTGAGACACCCAGACTCCCTTAGCAAGTTTGTTTTTTAAAGAACAATGGAATAGAGAAAAAGGAAAGGACATATGGTATCAGAAGAAAAACAATATATTTGCAGTGCATGATTAGAAAAAGTAAAAGGAGTTAAATCAAAATGTACCTGGATCTTGGAACTTTATTTCTGCCTATAATGAAAGGTTATATGATATGAGTAATTGGAAGAGACAGCCAAATTGGGATGTTATTGTATACACTATGTATTTTAGAAGATTAGAAAAATAAACCTCTATTACATAGTGGGTAAAAAGTTTTAAGGTACTTTCAGGTAAAAGAGGTTTCTTCTTTAAACTACAGAATTTGTGTAATCTCAAATTGCAAGTGTGTTTTGATTTATGAGAGTATAAATTACTTGGAACTAGAGATTGTCCAGAATGAAAATTATTAACTCTGTTACATTAAGTATAGGAAATTATACATTTGGGCTTTGGTATAATTTAGCTTTGATTCCTGTATTTCTCATTACATTTTCTGGTCTGCTTTAGAACATGAATCAAGTAAAACTTGTTCCATTTCATGTTAATTACTTGAATGTTGGCAACCTGTGTATTATACATATATCAAATGTTATTTAATAAAATGTTAAATAACTTAAAAATACTGTTTTTCTTGACATTTTTATAAGTGAAGACAATGTGGAGAGAACTAACTTGGATAGCTAACATTTGTATCCCAAATTAATTAGCCCCTTTAACATTTATAGAGCATATATCCTTTGTGATTATAGAATTTAAATATCTACTATCAATTTTAAGAAGCCATAATAGTTATACTCTATTTTGAAGTAATTGTTCAATAATCCAAAATTCAAAAACTACTGATTAATTGAGACAATATGAGGTACTTTTGACCTGGATAATTTCTAGTTGAAAGGGTTTGTCTAATTGATGACAAGTCTTCTATCTTTTCATTAAACATTCACTAACAAATTACTTTGTGAAAGATACAGAGGAAAAGGAAATTGAAATAACTTAAAGGAACTCAAATCCTGGAATTACTATTCAAGAGAAAATGATAACAAATAAAAAAGGAATTGCTCAAAAATTCCTATACATTGCAAAAATGTGGAATTACATTATTCAGTTTTGCTGCAGTAACAAATAATCCCACAATCACAGTGGCTTACAATACCAAATATTTCCTTCATATTTCATGTCTGCTGAGTCTCTGATCTACATATTGTCCTGTTATGTTGTCTAGGCTGAAGGAGGAGGGGGTATGCCATTTTCATGGAAGAAGGACAGAAGAACTGATAGAAACTAGCTCTCCCCATTAGCCCTTCTCTTGAGATGTGACATTAAATCATACCCATGTCTATTCCATTGGCCAAAACTAGTTACAGCACCTAAGCCAAAATCAACAGGGCAGGGATAAAAATTCTGCCTATAGTTCACACAGAAAGTCCCATGATAATGATAGGGGAATTGGAACCTTTTTATTAGAGAGAGGATTACTATGACCAATAAGGCAATCTTTCATGAAAGGATTCTGTTTTTCCACCATGGTGCAACTTAGGAGGCACCTCCTCACCAAGAGCACCTCTTCGTGCTTCTTTTTATTTCTAGAATTTGTTCATTTCCTTATTTATATTAAATGACAAGCTGACTGGACACCCAGCTAAGTAAACTCTTTAGTTCTGAAAAAATAGGGATGAATTTTACACTTTCTATAGGAAAACATTTTGTGAACTCTATAGTCATTTTGTTTCTTTTCCCTCACCAGTATAAGGCTGATTGAAATAAGTGAAATCACTACTAAATGAAAATATCTTAATTACAATGCTTGATTAGTGAAAGTATATGATAGCAGTGAAGACTGGAGACAATAGGGATGGGAAGAATAAAGTTCAATAGGGAAGAATTAAATTCTTCCCCCAAAATGAAGCATGATGGAGGTTTGATCATATAACACATAACTAGTGCGTTTAAAAAAGAGAAACAACTAAAATGTATGCTTTCATGCAGAAAAAAAAATGTGTAAATCTGCCAAGAATTCAGAAGCAATATTAAACTGGTAGAGGCAAACAGGAAAGAAAAAATACACTACACATTTAACAAGTCTGTTGTTTTGAACATTATGGTCTTCCTGCTGTTATATTTGCTAAAGGGCATAGAACTATTATTAAGTAGAAGACAAAAATCACAGTGCAGACTAAATGGAGCATATTACTGTGAGTAAATATTTGAGAACACTGAATTTAATATTAGCTTCTATTGAACAAGAGCAAACTTCAATGTCAGTTATGGATCTGACCACATGCTTGTCATAAGAGTTCTAGTTACCTCATCCGACACCCTAGGGAGAAAATAGAAGGGACTGGCAACAATGAGACAAAGTTGTTTCATTCAAGCTAAGAAATTATTTCCTTAAAATTCACCCACCCATAGAAAAGTACTATTACTATTTTTAACAAATATCCGCACAAGAAAATTTTATATACTGCATTTATTCTCATATATTTTATATAATAACAGATGCTAAGAATAAATGCCATCCAAACTAGGTAAAAATGGAAGACTTTTTGCTACTCAAGACATTTCCTGAAATCATGCTAGACTTGCTAGGTCTTGCTTTAGATTGTCTGCCACACGGAGCTCTTTATAAAATATTTGCAACAACCTAAGGGCCAATTCCAGGTGATGCCCCACAAGATAATAGTAATAGATTGTGAGCATGTAATTCACAGATATCCAATACATAGGAAGCCAGTAACTAAAAGACGACAGCCAGGTAATACTGAGAGAGTAAGTCATTGTTAGTGGAAGATAAAGATGAAAATCCATGATATAGTAATATGTGACAGTGGCCAAGATGTTCCCTGTATAAGAAAGTTATAAAGGAGAAGAAATTTTGGCTATGCAAAAAAACCTACTGGTAAAGAGAGAAGACAGCAAACATGAAAAGAAAAGCAGATTTCAGAAAAAGGAACAAAGAAAGATTGAGAGAAAACAATCTCAAGAATTGCTTAGGTTCAAGTTCTATTGCCAGAGCACGTGTATCTTCCAAAAAACAAAGAAACAAACACTTCCTTTTATCAGGAACTTCCATGAATATAATCCTTATAATTAAAGACTCCAAATAATATATATGACCTATATTTTTTACTTTTGTCCCTAAAGTATGACTACTGCAAATCAACTTATTAAGTTAAAGAATGATTTTCAGTTACAAAATAAATGCAAAAGCAAATAAAATACAGAAATTGTAAATGGTAAACATAGTGTTTACTGTGGTATTAATAATGAATGCTAAAATTATATTTTAACAGTGTGAGATAAATCAAATGGAGAACTTAATAATAAGCAAATGTCATTAAGAACCATTTAGGGGCACCTGGTCAGCTCAGTTATTTAAGCATTCCACTCTTAATTTCAGCTCAGGTCATGATCTCAGGGTGGTGAAAACAAGCTCCCCCTCACTCTCAACATCAGGCTCCAAACTGGATAGAGCCTGCTTAAGATTCTCTCTGTCCCTCCCCTTTTACCCCTCCCCCTACACTCTCTTAAAAAAAAAAAAAAAGAATATTAATTCCCTACAATGGTTACATTCTGAGATTTATGGAGCATCCCAATCATCAGAAAGTGTCCCTATGCAAACTGACTGACATATAGTAGGCACTCTGTGAGATATTATTGGGTAAATTAATTAAGAATAGATTGTTCAAATAAATATTTTTTACACTAACATTTATGATTATTACATTTTCAATTTGTTTAATAAGTGCATGCTTATGAATTCAGTCTAATCCTTTTGAACCAAACCAAAACCACACTGATTATCTCAGTGTGTCAAAGCATTCTCTAAAAGAATTTTTATGTTAATTAAAAAAAAACACCTACTGTGTATAGTAGGCTATGAAAGATACAGGATTTGATGTATTGTTAAAAACAATACTTCAGGGCGCCTGGGTGGCTCAGTGGGTTAAGCCGCTGCCTTCGGCTCAGGTCATGATCTCAGGGTCCTGGGATGGAGTCCCGCATCGGGCTCTCTGCTCAGCAGGGAGCCTGCTTCCCTCTCTCTCTCTCTCTGCCTGCCTCTCTGCCTACTTGTGATCTCTCTCTGTCAAATAAATAAATAAAATCTTAAAAAAAAAAAAAAACAACACTTCATATTTGCATTTTACATGGGAAATCAAAAATACAAAACCCAGTTCATGATACATTTGCTGGAAAGTGCATGCTGTTAAATTACTGATAATGAATAAAGTTAGTTTTTAAAGACTTATTTTAGAGAGAGAGAACAGAGAGAAGGAGAAAGGAGACAAGCAGACTCCCTGCTGAGTGGAAGCCTGATTGGGGGGTGGGGAGGAGCTCGATCTCATCTGAGATCAAGACCTTAGCCAAAATCAAGAGTCAGAGGCCTAATGGACTGAGCCACCCAGGCACTCAAAGAATAAATAAAATTATTGCAATAAGCCAACAATGTCAAAAACCAGAACTTAACTATTCAATATCTAATCTGATAGCCAGCCAAGTACTTACCCAGCCCTCCCTTGTCATTAGCAACTCAACAAAAATTTATTGAGCACTCGTGATGAGTTCTTCACTGTATTAGTGAAAAGTAAGCAAAATATAATCCTTTCTCCCTTAAAATTTACCTACTAGTCTGCTGAGTCAGAAAAGGAATGTTTGTATGTATATATGGATAAATGGGTGGATGCAGGCATGTGTGCATAGGTACATGTATTGCTTACTTCAGGTTGGCCAATTTATAGCTCCTTCAGTGCCCCAATACATACATATATGGACAAACACTGAAAGCCTCTCTCAAAGAACTAAAATGCATTATATTCATATGTACAATATGCCCAATGGCTATTTTCTACTGTTGATCTCCCATATTAAGGATACCGTGTTAACTTTATAATAGCTGGAAGATTATTTTTGTGAGATTGGGAGTTATACTACTAATAGTTTTCCCTGTATCTTTATAAAATCTTGTTAAGGTGAACATCGAGGAAAAATTGAGAGTTAATGCTGATAGTTGTTGTATTCACAACTTTATGACAAATATTTTCAAAATTTTGGGGAAATAAAATGAACAATAGCAAATAATTATTTCACAAAGAACAAGTAACCGTAGAGAATGACCTAAATTATGGATCTTCTGTACTTAAAGAAGAAAGACCTAATAAAATATTTGAAGAGGTTAACTCACAACTGTGTTAAAAATCTTTTTAGACTAAATATGAGAATTAGCTCTTCATATAACATCATATGGTTAGGATCATGTTCAATGGGAATTTTTTTTTTTTTAAGATTTTATTTATTTATTTGACAGATAGAGGTCACAAGTAGGCAGAGAGGCAGGTAGAGAGAGAAGGGGAAGCAGGCTCCCCGCTGAGCAGAAAGCCCGATGTGGGGCTCGATCCCAGGACCCTGGGATCATGCCCTGAGCCAAAGGCAGAGGCTTTAAACCACTGAGCCACCCAGGCGCCCCCAATGGGATTTTTAATACACTTTTCTTTTTGGATAGCCAATAGCATTCATTAGGGGGAGTTGCAATAGACTGCCAATCTCAGAAACACTCCCTCTCCAATAAATTAAATAATAGCTAAGTATTGGGGAAAATCCATCTAGTTACTAAAGTGTGATGTCATTAAATAATATTATGCCAATATTTTACTTAAGGTATTAAACCTTAAAACTGAGTGCATTATTTCCAATGAAAAAGTTTTATAAATTTAATTTAAAATATCCATAGAAGAATTTGTGTATCTCAAACAAAAATGAAGCTAACTTTGAATTCCGAACTGAGGAAAATCTGTTACTAAACTATGTTATTTAAAACAAGGTTGGAGCAAGGCACCTGGGTGTCTCAGTCAGCTGGTCGTATGCCTTCAGCTCAGGTCATGATCCCAGGGTCCTGGGATCGATCCCCATATCAGGTTCCCTGCTCAGCAGGAACCTGCTTCTCCCTCTCTTCCCTGCTCATGCTCTCTCTCACTATCTTTGTCTCTCTCTCTCAAATAAATAAATACAATCTAAAACAAGGCTGGGGCACCCAACTGGCTCAGTCAGTAGAATATGCAACTCTTGACCTTGGGATAGAAAGTTCAAGCCTCATGTTGGGGATTGAGCTTACTTAAAAAAATAAAATTAAAGCTTTAAAACAAGGTCAAAACACAAACCAAATTATAATTTTCTAAAGACTTAATAGCTGTTTTCCAGTTGACTATAGTAAAGAATTCTGCACAAAGATTATTCAGTTCTTACTATAATATATACCTTCTGAAAAGGTCATGTGTATTCTGGAATCTATGGAGTTAAGTTCAAAATATGTCAGTACTTTACCAAAATGTGCTGAGACATCAAGGAGACTCTAAGATATGATCAATGCAATAGATTAAGACCTAAATCAATGAACTCTAGTAAGAATTTCATTTATGACATCCTTGTCTGCATCTGAAGTTAGATGGTCCCAAACTAAAAAGTCAGTTGTTCCTAAATTAAAGAAGGGGAAAAGAAAAACAAAAAGATAGTTTCTGACCTGAAAAAGAAGTAGTCCTGCCATTTAAACTGAAGATAGCAATAAGATTTTGATTAAAAAAAAAGTCCTTATATCTAAATTAATCCACATAATGGATTCATTGACTCCTTTAATGAAGGAAAATGATGTAAATACATCTTGAGGGTTCTCTTCAAAAAGCTAACTCTAAATGTGAATATTTTATTGAGCTCTGAGTAACTGTCAGATACTGCTATGTATTATATTTATAAAGCTTTCCTTAATTAGAAATGGAAGGGAAAGCGGAGAACTTAGAGGACACTAACAGCAGCCTTCTTCCCATTTTGATTCATTCCTTGACAAGTCAGTTTAGTTACTGAATCAGCTGTTTTATCAGGTTTTTTTCCTTAGTTATTTTTGGCAACTTCATATTTTATGTCTTCTCTTCCTCATATTTTGTGTCATTCTCTTACCTGTATATATTCTGTGCTTCAGTCAGGCTAGATTACTTCTATCCCTAATTCAAGTTCACAAAATTTTATTGCAAGGAAGTCACTCCGATACATGTAAACCATAGGTCATGTCTTCAAGAATTTTATAGACTTCTAACTCAAAAGCAATTAAGCTAGAAATATGTTTTGGGGTATAAAAGAGAGTATTTTATCTACCCTGACTTCTTGAAGAAAATGATCCCAGGACGCAAATTGGTTGGGAATATAGAAGAGTATCTTGTGAATGATGAGAGAGCCTATCAGGCATATGACAGTTTCAGAGCTGAAGGCAGCAATCCAGGATTGAGAAACCCAGCTTGGATTTTTTTTTTTTTTCCTCTTAATGATAAGTATAATAGTCCCTTTCAGACGTTCACACTGTAGTCGAGTACATCACTGAATGCTGTTTAAGGTCTGAAATCTTCTTACCCCAGATATCCTCAATTTTTTTTTTCAGACTTCTCCTCAGAGATGTCTTTCCTAACCAGCATTATAAAATAACAATCCCAAATCCTGACTATGCTTTATTTTCCTTTCTATAATTTTTCACCATTAGCTATAGTATATTCATTTAATTGTTCTCTGCATCATACAACGAGAATACAAGGTCTGTGAGAGCAGGAAATTTGTCTAGATAAGTAACTTGGCTTATATTTAAATGCTCAATAACTATTTTCTTATTTTTTTAAAGATTTTATTTATTTATTTGACAGAGAGAGAGATCACAAATAGGCAGAAAGGCAGGCAGAGAGAGAGGGAAGCAGACTTCCTGCTGAGCAGAGAGCCTGATGGGGTTCTCAATCCCAGGACCTTGAGATCATGACCTGAGCTGAAGGCAGAGGCTTAATCCACTGAGTCCCCCAGGCGCCTCTGCTTGATAACTATTTTGTTAAAACGATGCCTGAACAAATGCTGGTCTTCACAGCAAAACCACTCCAGGCTCTTCAAACCCATGTTCCTAAACAACATTAACTAGACTCCCTTTACCTGCTAATATATTCTTCACTCTATATATCTTGCCTTTGTTTATAAATCCTCCACTCTCTTAAGTATCCATGAAAACACACTCCACCGTTACCACACCCTATTATTTTTAGTTGTCCAGGCTGAATGATTCTCTCCACAAAATCTCCTAGATCTTTCTTAATTTGATCCATTTCCATTGTCACTATGCTGCTGGAGGCTCTAACCGTCTCTCAGCAATAGCCCTTCTCTCTAAAAAATAATAATGATAATAATAATAATAGTAATAATAATTTAACTAAATTAAGAAGTTTCTGCCAATGTTGCTTGTTCTTATCTCTCATGTCTCCCATCCATTTTTCTTTCTCTAGTATCTTCCTAGAGTAAAATTCATATCATGTCACCTTTTCTAATTATTTATGTTAGACCACAAAAAATACCAAAACTCCTTAAACTTTTGAGATTTAATGAATATCTCAATATACATTTTGGAAAAGTTAATAACAAGAAATATGTAAGTAATTTCCTCCTTAAGCTAATAAAATGTATATGTAAAATATTAGTTTCCTGCCTAGTATTGGCTAGACTCTCAGTAAAGGCTACTTTTCTATTTCTCTGTAAGACTGGTGTCATCTTTCTGGATTTTGCTCTTTAAGTCTTGCTTAAATATCAACCAACTTGAGAAAATTAAAGCATCTCATTAACTCTAACATTAACTTTCCATCTTAAATGAATCCACATAATCACACTGTTGAAGTCTGTCTTTCTGGCATATTCAGAATTACCAGCTCCTATGTAACCTCCCCTATCCTATTAGAATTCTCAACTACAGGTAACAAAAAATCAACTTAACTTAGCTTTCATCAGACAGGAATTTGTTGGCTTATATAAATGAAATGTCCATTGAACAAGAAAAGTCGGAACAGTGTGTTAAATATTAATGTCCTCTCTCTCACTCACTCAGTATTCTCCTCTCCCCCTCTCTGCCTCTCTTCATCCAGACCAGTGTCACAATCCTTCTCCTAAATCAGTCACTACAGCTATCACCTTCTCCTTGGCTGAACCTGAGGTGCCTCTTCCTGGAGCCCAGGGGTGGAGTGAGACTCATCCCAAACAAATCACCTAGAATAAGTGAAGAAATTAGTCACTTGCCCGAAGAGTGTGGCTTGGTGGGTAAAAATTACAGATGACACTGCGTTTATTAAACCTGAATGACTGAGATACCCACTTTTTGTTCCCCCTTGAACGAGTATGGAACCCAATTTTATTTATTTTATTATTTTCTGATTGAAGGTGGGTCTCTAAATCAACTAGCACATAACACAGTGAATAGCATTTAAGAATTCTCTTAATGTGTATTGAGTTTTAAAAAAATTTCCATCATTTTTCATACTGTCTGAATGCACATTTACTCATTTGTTTCCAGAACAATCTGAAAGAAAAATGGCATTAGCATGCTTATTTTGCAGATACAGAGTACAGAAGTGTCTCCAAACATCAAATGCACGGCATATTCCATTCCAAAATGCAGAATTTCTAAGTACTCTTTCAATTTTAAAACTCAATCTCCACAATGCTAGTGCACAATTAACCATAATGTATGATACTTTCCCCTAAAATTAGCATTACAGATACAACTGAGTTTGAGTTCCCTCTCTGAAAATTTTTTGCTGATACTGTGACCATAAGTCAACTCTCTAACTTCAGTATCCTTATTTGTAAATGGGGATAATGTTGCAAATAGATCATGTAAATTCACACTTGGCACTGTTTCTAGCACAAAGATGGTATTCCTTCTCAAGTGTGTCTACCAGCACTAAAAATACCTCCACCATCACCACAATCCCTGCTAGTACTACTATGACTACTAATCTTGTTGCTGTATACAGCTGGACGTGGAATTATGCACCAATACTTAGCATCATGTCATTTCCTAAAGCAAAATCAAGATTATTTTGATTTTCATCATTTCACTATAGTAGAACAAGATTGCTCAACCATTTCTTAAGGGGTGACACTCTCCCCGACTAACCAAATTCTAAGTTCTGGGATCCTGACTGCTTTAGATTTTGTTGTCTATTATTAATCATGAGCAACGCTTTGCAAGTCACTGTGAATTTACCTTTAAAAAGAAAACAAACAACACCATTCTAAAACAATGCAATGCTCATGCAGTTTTAATAGGTAGCAGCCTTTGTCATCATACATGTATGTTTTTCCCATTAGATGTATTTCCCATACAATGCTGAGTTTGCCTTTGCATTTGTTTCTGCTACCCAGACCCTCACACTGGCTCCTTCTCTCCCTTCATTCTTATCTCTATGGAAGAATTTCATGATAATCCTATCTGATATAGCTTTCTCTGTCTTTCCATACACTAATTTTTCAAACTAGCGTTTAAGATTATCTGACTGTATATTACTAATTATTTATAGTCTAGCCTCCCATCTTCCCACCCAATACCAGTTCCAAGAGTGCAGGGAAACCTTATGCTGTGTTCACTTCTGGATCTTCAGTTGCCAGAAGAGGACTAAGCATGTGGTAGGTTCTCAATAAATTTTGTTAGTTTAGGTGAATTGCCTCTCAAATAGTTAATCCCTTGTTCCACATTACATTTCTCACAATGAGACAATTATATGTGTTACTATTAATGTATAGCATCAGTTATTCAGTCTAAGAGACTAGTATCGACCATTGTATGTGGAATTGTATAACCATTGTATGATCATTACACTATATTTCTTTAGTAAAACAAAACTATCTGGGGCATCGGGGTAGCTCAGTTAAATGACTAACTCTTGATTTTGGCTTGATTCAACTCTTGATTTTAGGTCATGATGTCATCATCAAGAGATTGAGCCGGCTCCTGCTTAGGCTCAGCACTGGGCATGGAGCCTGCTTAAGATTCTCTCTCCCTCTCCCTCCACCGCCTCTCCCCACCTGCCACTTGCACATGTGCATGTGTGCTCTCTCTTAATAAATAAATAAATAAATAAATAAATAAATAAAAATAAAGTGAAACTTTCTAAACTCATGATAAAATGAGCAATGTTGTTTAAAATAATTGGTTTTCTTAACAAGAAAATCAAAAGTATTCAGGCATATAAATCATTATGTAGTTCTTACATAAATCATTATATAGTCCTATCGTCTTAAGCCAATTTTATGTCATTGATACTTTAGTATTTCCCACTGAATTGAGACTAATCAGAACATAGTCATCATTTATTAGGGGTAATTAATAATTCCAGTACAATATATTGTAGAGCTCACCAAATTATTAACTTCACATTAGCAAACTCAAAGGAAGAGCAACTTGAAATACAAATGGAACAAATGGATATTTTTCTTATAAATTGAAACAATGGGAAAAATAACTCTCATTAATATAATATCATATGTTTAAATTAATGTAAAGCATAATTTGGAATAACTTTGTCCCTAATATTTTTCCTGTGAGGATTTGAAATTTTTAAAAATAAGACTATAACTAAGATGATCAACAGAGCAAAAATATCCCCATATTTCATTTTCTGAGGTGATTTAATAACATAATTTAATGTGAACATAACTCTTCTCATAATATATCATTCATTCACTTTCGAGGCAAATATTGTTTGTATGTCAGAATCTGTTTAATACCTCAACAAACCAATAATTAGCAGTCAAAAGAATTTTAAACAAAAACACTCTTTACTTATCTTAATATACAAAAGGTTACCAAGGAAAGGAACTCAAAGATTGAGGATCTTGTTAACCAAAACCCATTATGAAATTAATATTAATTAAAAATGTAACAATGATATCTTATTTTTATCAATTATCATTATTATTATCATATAATATATGATGTCATATAATTATATATAATCACATATAATTTATATATAGTTATATATTATATAATATGTATAATATATAATAAAATTATACAATATATTATATGATATTAATTATATATAACATATAATGAAATTATATGTTATATATAATTATAATTTTATATACATATATAACTATATATACTTAATTATTTCTCACCGAACTGGAACTAATAAGAACATAGTCATCATTTATATTAGGGATAATTAATTCCAGTAAATATGTTGGAGTATGTGAATTAAATTCAGAATTGTTTATCACTTACCTATAGTGCTAAAATAGATTGGTCATGAGAACAACAAAATATTGTATAGACAATATCAAGAAGGAAATAGTCCCTATCTTATGAATTCTCTGTCTTCAATTCAGCACAGGTAAGTAAACAACCACAGGACACTTCACCCCAGGTTCATCTAAAGCAATTTGTCCCATGACAAATTGCTTTAAATCTTAATTAAAACAGGTTGGAGTATAAATAAGTGCATGCATGCAAAATCCATATTAAAGTCAAAATCCCATGGCTTTGAACACTGTGGTATTTTTACTCTTTATAAATAATTATTTAATTTCACAAATACATCTTACATAAAGTTTATTTTGCTTCCCATATAAAACAATAACATCAGGTTTGAGGTTAAATTTTATTCTTATGTTCTCTACCAATGCAATGTTTTTTGATGTTGTTGAGATCAACTATTAAAACACTACTAACAAAGTAGACTATTGTGGAATAATACCATAAAATATTTTTAAATGGTAATAATATGAATTCTTGAATTTACAAAGCAATTTATACTTCTATATTTATTAGTATTATTAATATTTTCAACTATCCTAAGTTGCAAAATGACTTTTATGTATTTGTCAATGTTTATACTATCCATATCCTATAGTGAAATTTTTAAACTGCAAAGTGCTCAAATTGAACAGTAAATGTGAAAATGAACAAATTAACTCTTTCTTCCACTGTAAGAAAAATATCCATAAATGCAATTTATAGGGCATTTTCCACTGGTAATAGTTGTTTCCTATTGCTATATATCAGTTAATAATCCTTTCCTGCTTGTGCCAGAAAAGGCATTAATGTAATACTAAAAAGAGTAACTCTGATATCTTAGGCTTCAAACAAATTTTAAAATTTGTAAAAATAACAATATTTACATGCTTTCATCTTTCAAGGTTATTATAACAACAAACTTTAGTGTGTAATTTGTATATTTAGTTTTCCATTATATTGGAAAAGTACCAGAACATTTCACAAAACTGCAAATGGGTAAATTCAGATCTAATTTATTTTGCAGTATATTTTATTATAGAAATGTACATCCCCCCACCCAAAATGCAAACACATTTTTAATAATTAAATAATAGGATGTGAAACAAAAATAATACTGTAAATTTTTTTTAAAGATTTTATTTATTTATTTGCCAGAGAGAGAGAGAAAGAGAGCGAGCAAGCACAGGCAGGCAGAGTGGCAGCAGAGGCAGAGGGAGAAGCAGGCTCCCTGCCGAGCAAGGAGCCTGATGTGGGACTCGATCCCAGGACGCTGGGATCATGACCTGAGCTGAAGGCAGCCGCTTAACCGACTAAGCCACCCAGGCATTCCAATACTGTAAATTTTTATTTCAAAACTTTAACTCATGACTTTCCACTCAAGTATCCTGAAGGTTGCCATTCTCATCCTCAAGAGAAAAACTGAGCAAACTGTAAATCAACAAGTCTTCTTAAATACATCAGAGGGGCACCTGGGTGTCTCAGTGGGTTAAGCCTCTGCCTTTGGCTCAGGTCATGATCTCAGGTTCCTGAGACAGAGTTCAGCATTGGGCTCTCTGCTCAGCAGGGAGCCTACTTCCCTCTCTCTCTGCCTGCCTCTCCGCCTGCTTGTGATCTCTCTCTGTCAAATAAATAAATAAAGTATTTTTATAAATTAAATAAATACTTCAGAAAAGTGAGGTCACAAGACAATCACTGCCTCCAAGATTGGAGAGACAGACAGGTAGATGCTGTGATACATACAAAATGGTACAGCCACTTTGGAAGACAATTTGGTGGGTTTTTACAAATTACCATGTGATCCAAAGATAGCACTTACTGGTATTTACTCAAATAAGTTGAAAATTTATGCCCATACAAAAACCTGCACCCAGATGTTTATAGAAGTTTTATTCAAAATTGCCAAAACTTGGAATCAACCAAAATGTTCTTCAATAGGTGAATGATAAACCGTGATACTTCCGTACAATGGGATATTATTTCGTAATTAAAAAATGAGCTACGAAGTCCAGATATAACATGCAGAAATTTTAAACACATATTGCTAAATGAAAGAAACTAATCTGAAAAGGCTACATACAATATGATTCCAACTAGATGACATGGTGGAAAAGGCAAGCTTACGGAAACAGTGAAATCACTAGTTGTTTGGGGTTGTATCAGGGAGGACTGAACAGAAAAAGCAAGGGGATGTTGAGGGAAGTGAAACTATTATGTTGTAATGGTAGATATACTGTATTAGATGTTTGTCAAAATGCATGGAATGTACAATACTCACAGTAAACCAATCTAAAGTATGAGCTTTGATTAACAACAGTGTATTGATAATAGTTCATCAATTGTAACAAATGTACCACACTAATGTATGGTGTTAATAATGAAGGAAACTGGGGATATAGTAAGGAATATTTGGGAACTCTGTACTTTCCACTTCAATTTTTCTATACATCTAAATATGCTAAAAATATTCTATTAATTAGAAAATGAAAATCCAATTCATTATACTACTCTATCTTCACCAAGAATTACCCATTGAAAATAATTTTTATTTTAAGATAATCATATTGTCAATAAAGATTTTCAAAAATCTCAGGAAATAATAAGGAAATTAATAACTGTTAGGAACACAGTATTTAATATTTGAATAACTTAAGTTGATTTCTTTTCAAGCTTCAGAGAGTCTATGTTATTAATATCTTCTACTTAATTTCACACATACTTATTGCCCATAAACATTTAAGGAGTCTGTCTAATTATATGAGACCTCTTTCCATTGAATAATTATATCAAATATTTAATATTTTTATCTTTATAATTCATTTATTTTGAGCACACCAATTTCAACCCTCAATATTAATTTAATTTATAAACAAATATATCTTTTTCCTAGTGTTCCTGTGATCCCATTTCCTTTTAAACTAATTTTCTCTGGGTAGTAGTTATACTATCATTCAAGTAAATCTAAATCCCATTCGGTATCCCTTTTCCCCTCTTCTGTTTTTTTTTTTTGTTGTTTGCTTGGTTGGTTGTTTTTACTCTTTCTCTCTGTCTTTCTTTCATGGGCTCTTAAATTTGTGATTAAAAAGCAAGTTCTTTTTTAAAAAAGAATTGAAATTTTATAGGTGTATATTTCACTATTTTCCAGCAAATGTTTTTTATATTCAATCCCATTCAATTTCAGTATTCTACATCACTTATAAGCTATGTCCAATACCACACATAAGCTATTACTTTACTGTTGCTTTCTATTTACTCATCAGTAATTGAAAGAAATCATTATTATTATGCTGTGGAATAAAGACACTTATATGTCATAATTACTATGCTGATTATTCTATTAATATATGTCAGTTTCCCAGACTTAAATCTTTCATATATCCCCTTCAAATACCATATCATTGAATTACTATTATTTTTGCATTTCTTAAAATAAACTGAATTTTAACTTATATGTATTTGAAGAGGAAATCCCATTTCACTACCAGGAATGCAAAACCAGAGGAGCTTCCGACATACAGAATATAATCATCACATAATACCATCATTAAAACAAAGCAGTATTATGAAATTTTAAATAGATACTATCATGTGGTAAATGTATTAATCTAGGACCTCCACTCTCTTTGTTAAAGTAGGAGATTAAAGGTATGAAGTTATTAAAGATGTATAATCTCCATACCAAGATTTTATCTGGAGAAAATTATACCTCAGAAGAAATGTTAGGTATTGTTAAAGGAAATTATAATCTCACTCCGTTAATATTTCTCAGGTCTGTTATCTCTGCTATAATCCAAATTAAGGATTCCACACTTGGGACATAATGGCATAGAGATTTGTGCAAGAGTGATTTCCTTTATCTCTCGAAAATGTGTTTCACAAAATGGTGAACCATTATCTAGTTGGTTTACTTTCACCCTTTTTGCTCAAAGGCTTTTTGTGACACAAAAATCACTTTTTATTAATTTTCCATACAAAGGGGAAAAATTTTAGCTAAAGCAGAAAGATCCATCAACTAGATAAAGTGGAATTATATTTCAATTAGTGAGAAGAGGTTTTTAAATCATAGAGTTAAATACAATATAAGTTGTGGGGTTGTTGGTTTGTTTTAATGCTTATTAAGCACATTTTGTGTTTCAAGAATTATTCCAGGTGCTAAAATGAAGGACAAGGAAATTTTTATAAGAAATTTGGCAGAAGAGAAAAAGCATTAATCTTCATTATTTGTGTTCCTTTTTACTATCAATTAGGCAACATTTTACCATAGTAAAAAATATTTTAATATAGAACATATATTTAAAATGTATTATTTTACAGGATGTTAACTAATTCAAAAATCCTCACCATCTTTTCTTATCTTCCAAAGCACTAAGATGACATTTACTTCCTTACATTTGAAAGTATAATAATTTGTTACTTTGTTCAGATAATGAAGTACGGAATAAACCAAGATGTCTGAATGACAACGTACATGTGCCTAAGGAAAAGCATGAATCACATAATTCTTACGCATGGAAGCCAAATAAAATGAATAAAAGAAAGATGCATTTATTAGTGGGGAAAGTGTCTAGGAAAAGTATATGTAACTATGCCTGGAAATAGGGTATTATCACCTACGTGTAACTGATACATATTAGAAGAAAATATAAAATCAGTTTTAATAAGTTATATGTACAGAGCTCTAACCTCAGTCAAGAATTTCTCACTAGGTAATGAGAATAATAGAACTGAATCACTAACATAAAATAAAAACTGAATAATCTGTCTTCTGATTCATTTTGTTTTTATGGAGACAAACTGGAAGTGATGTGTTATACACATGAGATGACAAGAGAAACTTCAACATGTTTAATGTTGTGGTAAAAAATATACTTTAACCCTTATATTTTGGTGACTTCTCAAAGTATTCACACTTACACTTTGAATATAGCAATATATGTAATACATCTAGCTATAGATCAGGCTACCCAGGTTTAAATTCTATCTCTGCTACTCATTTAATGCTAGAACCTAGTTAACTCAGTAAGCCTTTTCAGGATTCACTTTCTTCATGTAAAAGTGAGTCTGATAATTTTAACTATCTTATAGTGTTACTGTAAATATTATAAGTGTTAATACATGTGAAATGCCTATGGTATTTCTTGACACAGAGTTAATCTTCCTAAAGTTTAATTATTTCTATTTCTCTTTTGTATCATTGTTTTTCTCTTACTGCAGAAAAAATAAACCATAAATATTAAAAACAAAAAATCTTGATATTTAATAGATTTTGTACAGTAAACACCTCAGAACAGTTGTGGCTTTGTATCCTAATTAAAATATTAGAATTGTATCTCCCCAATTTTAGGGCCTAAATTTATATTAGTTTCTTTCCTTCTACTAACAAGTTTATTTCTAAAATAATCCATTTTAAATCATAATATTTTCCTTATAAATGTCTATACTATCTAAAAATACTATTTTCATATATTTTAATACATATCTATTTTTCACACAAAAGATAGTTACTTAGGGACTCAGAGTTTGGAACATCTGGGGGTAACATGGGTCAATACAGATTTAAAAGCAATCTTTAGATTCCATATCATAAATTTGAATTCTGACTCCAATGCTTATGTAACCTTAGGTGAGCTACACATTTGAAAACTTAGTTTCTGTAAAATAAGACACTGTTATATACTCTGCAAGCATATTGTGAACATCAAATAAGAAAGTACATAGCTCACTTAGGATGGTACACATTGGATTTCAGGAGTATAAGAAACACTGGATGTATTTATTAAAAAATAAAACAAAAGTGAATGTCTTAACAAATGGTAATTTTTATGATTTTTTTTCTCCAGAAATTCATCTAATATATCATCATATAAATTTACCTAGTGATTTTTTTTTAAAGATTTTATTTACTTATTAGAGAGAGCGCACAAGCAGGGGGAGTGGCAGGCAGAGAGAGGTGAAGCAGACTCCTCACAGAGCAAGGGGAGTCTGATATGGGACTCAAACCCAGGACCTCGGGATCATGACCTGAGTCAAAGGCAGTTGCTTAACCAACTGAGTCACCCAGGCACACCTAATGATGTTTTTTAATCATCAGATTTAAAGTCTACTCACTTATTGAGTAAAACAAGTGATTGGATGGAAATGCAGATTTAAAACGTACTTTCTGGTGAGATTTAATCGTATTGATCCTTCTTATCCTATATCCTTTTCTACATTTCTATATGAGAGTGATCAGTCTAGAGTCACCAAAAATATTAAAAATAATTTTTAAAAACATAGAATGCCAAAATCCCAAGTAAAAAGCTTTATAATTTCTGAGTAACGATCATTTTATTCTAGACACACCCAAAATATTAAAGTGTACTTTCTATTTTATTTTATTTTATTTTATTTCTTTTCAGTGATCCAGAATTCATTGTTTATGTGAGCCTAGTGGTGGATATTAGGGAAGGCACATCAAGTGTACTTTCAATTGTATCCAGTTTTATCTATTAGAAAATATTAAAACTACTTCTAAAAAGAGTTGCAGTTAGATATATTCTGAAAGTAATAATCAGAACTTTTCAAAATCCATAGCTCTTTGTAGTTCCAAACATTGCTTTATCCAATCCATATTTCAGAAAAGAAGCACACACACACACTGAATTAATCAGTGCCTTTTTGTTTTCCATTGACAATGATGCCCTTTTGTAGCTTTCAATTTTAAAGAGAAAATTATGAAAATAAAAGCTCAAGTCACCCTAGAAAGAAATGATCTGAAAACAAAGCCAAAGGACTGGACCAAAATCATTTTAATAAATGTTGAGAATAAAATAGTAGAAGATAGCAGAATGAAATCATAGCCTAGCCCTCTGAGATCTGGGCTGCAAATTTACCATGCTACTCCACAAGTCATTTAATATTTTCATTAAAATGGAAAAACTTAACAGGAATTTCAATTATGTCCATTATGCCCAGGAGACCAACTTTTGAAACTAGGCCAACAGATCTTGACTAACTGATAAAAGCTAAATGGGTTTTTTTATATTAATTGTACATTATTAAAGCCAGACAGAAATACTTAAAAGAAATTTAAACTGATTGGGTTCTATTTCACTGAGTTCCCACAAGTTCATATTCTGGTACCCACCGTGAATTCATATAGAAATTCCTGTGTATGAAGCAAAAAAATAAATAGAACCAGAATCACAAGAAGTGCAGAATTACAACAAAAAAGATGCATACACTGCACACATATCATTAAATTAGGACACCAGGATAAGTTATGATTCTTTATAATAACTTATCAAAGTATGGTAGAGACAGTTTGTATAACTTGATGGTTTACCAAATTAATGCATTTTAAGATAATTTTTTTTCTTTCACATAAACATATAATTTCCTGAGACTAATAAGAGCTAAGTATTCAAAAAATTGAAAATTATCTGAGTGACAGTTTGACAACTTCTATGGCAATTTGGATGCCTTTTGCTTTTTTGTTGTCTGACTGCTGAGACTAGGACTTCTAGTACTATGTGTGAACAACTTGGCATCAGGCAAATACAAATTAAAACCACAGTGAGATACCACCTCACACTGGTCAGCATGCCTAAATTAACAACACAGGAAACAACTGGTGTCGGTGGGGATGTGGAGAAAGGGGAACACTCTTACACTGTTGGTGGGAATGCAAGCTGGTACAGCCCCTCTGGAAAAAGTATGGAGGTTCCTCCAAAAGGTAAAAATAGAACTACCCTATGACCCAGCAATTGCACTACTAAGTATGTACCCGAAGAACAAAAAATACTGGTTTGACAGGGCACATGCACTCCAATGTTTATAGCAGCAATGTCCACAACAGCCAAAATATGTAAAGAGTCCAGATATCCATCAACAGATGAATGGATAAAGAAGATGTGATATAAACAGATGATAGATATATAGACGTAGATATTGTGCATATATTATATAATGTAATCGTATTCAGCCATCAAAAAAGAATGAAATTTTGCCATATGCAACAAAAACAACAAAAACTTAGGCTAAGTGAAATAAGTCAGTCAAAAAAAGCAAATACCATATGATTTCACTCATATGTGGAACTTTAGAAACAAAACAAATGAACACAGGGGAAGGGAAGGAAAAATAAGATTAAAACAGAGAGGAAGACAAACCATAACCATAAAAGACTCTCAACTATAGGAAACAAACTGAGAGTTGCTGGGGGGAAGTGGGGAGGTAGGGTAACTGGGTGATGGGCATTGAGGAGGGCACTTGATGTAATGATCACTGGATGTTATATGGAACTGGTGAATCACTAAATTCTACCTCTGCAACTAATAATATAGTATATATTAATATAAAAAATAAAAATAAAAAATAAAAAATTGAAAATTATAATCCCCAAATTAATCCATATATGTTCTTTTTCCCCCAAAGATTTTATCTATTTATCTATATGTTTTTCTTTTTCTTCCCCCAAAGATTTTACCTATTTATCTGACAGACAGACAGGCAGCAAGAGAGGGAATAACAAGCAGAGGGAGTGAGAGAGGGAGAAACAGGCTTCCTGCTGAGCAGGGATCCCAATGCAGGACTCCATCCCAGGACCCTGGGATCATGACCTGAGTCGAAGGCAGATGCTTAATGGCTGAACCACCTAGGTATCCCTCCACATATGTTATTCTTTTTTTATAAGATTTTATTTATTTATTTGACAAGGAGAGACATATTAACGGAGAGAACATAAGCAGGGGACGTGGGAGAGGGCGAAGCAGGCTTCCCACCAAGCAGAGAGCCTGACGAGGGGCTTGATCCCAGGATCCTGGGATCATGACCCAAGCCCAAGGCAGATGCTTAATGAATGAGCCACCCAGGTGCCCCCATATACATTATTCTTTTTTTTAAGATTTTATTTATTTATTTGACAGTCAGAGATCACAAGTAGTCAGAGAGGCAGGGAGAGAGAGAGGAGGAAGCAGGCTCTCCACTGAGCAGAGAGCCCAATGCAGGACTCGATCCCAGGACCCTGGGACCATGACCTGAGCCGAAGGCAGAGGCTTAACCCACTGAGCCACCCAGGCACCCCCATATATGTTATTCTTTAAGGCAACAGCAGATAACTACTGTTTTTCTCAACCTGCATCTAATCATCTTTCATGAAACCTATCCCAGTTTCCCTCTGAAGGAAAACATTCTTCCTCTCACTTAATTCAACATAATTTGTAGAATTCACTTATACTTATTTCAGGACTACCATTTTGTTAACCACCAGGATTGGTTCATTGGTGTATATTTACCCTATCAGAACCAAAACTATACCATGAAACTTCTGCTGTAGATTCTGGGAAAGAAGAAAAGTAGTAGCTACCTTTGGACTGAAATCTGAAGGATGTGGCTGTTTCAACTATTGCTGCCATGTTGTTACCATGCAAAGCCAGAGACTCGAGTCTAACACGGCAAAAAGCAGAGCTAGGGCATTAAGAGATGCCAAAAATTGAAAGCTCTGTTTATTTCTAAATCCAGCTGCCCAAGGTCAGTCTTACTCCCAACATTCAATCTGATTAAGCAACTAGGAATGGGCTTTGTTTCAGTTACCAAAAAAATGTGATTCAAAAACAAAAATTCATAAATGATCAAAAATAAAAAGGATCTATATAGGAGTAATTTAAATTAATTCATGTATTTCTTAATTTAGTGTTTATTACATATCCATTAGCTGTCTGGCAATGCAAGTGCTAAAACACGATTTAGAATCCATTTTGAATGATTTTATCTTTCATTTCTTTTTCCTTCCTAGGAAAAAGTAAAGATGTACTTGCCTGATATAATCTGAAGTCTCCTATACCAAAATAATTTAGCACTAAAATAGGGTTCTATGAGTTAGAAGATTTATAGAAGACTCATAGATAAATGTCATTGCTCTAATCATGTTTGATACACTGATACCACATAAAATAATCACCTCCATAAAATGTCTTATTACATGGAAACATAAAAAAAAAAAATAAAGAGCCAGAGTTAAGACAGACTTTTCAGAACTGAATGATTGATTAGATTCCTTAAAAAAAAATGGGAATAATATCTTATAGCACAATCAATAAATTGTTTAGTAGGTGAAGCATGGACTCTGGGATAATACCTGGGTTTAATTTCTAGCTCTAACAGTCACAAGTTTAGGACTTTCTCAATTTTCCTAAGGGGTTTTTTTTTTTTAAGATTTTATTTATTTATTTGACAAGACAGAGATCACAAGTAGGCAGAGAGGCAGGCAGAGAGAGAGGAGGAAGCAGGCTCTCAGCTAAGCAGATAGCCCAATGCAGGACTCGATCCCAGGACCCTGAGATCTTGACCTGAGCCGAAGTCATGCCCCCAGGGACAATCCTGTGAACTTTGATGATATGCCTTTAAGAATCTGAAATAGAATGATTTTTCAGTGCACATTGCTATACCCTCCTTCACGAGGTTAGTGTGCTCCTTGCACATTGGATTCATCCTACATTTTGCAGGGTTGTCAATAATAAAACTCTTACATTCTCAACTTAGGTTTTGTAGTAACTGTTACAATGTAATGACAGGCAGCAAAGCCATGGGTGCAAGGCTGTCAGGCTCATCTAAGCTGGAGAGAAAGAAGTTGCAGAAACAATCTGAGATTTACAAAACTCATCTGGGTAATAAGATTATCTACCTACAGGATGGAAAGAGCATTCAAGTCCAAGGGGGCTCAACAATCTTTAATCTGATCAGGGCTTTTCTCAAGCGGTTTATGGGAGGAAAAGGACAAAGGCATTAGCTTTGGTTAGGGGTTTGCAAGACTCTGGACCTAAAATATTGAAAATATTGTTTCCCTCACCTCTACCACCACACAAACCTCCCTTCATTGTAATTTAAATTTTAGACAATAACAAAATCTTAAATAAACATAAGATAATCTTTTTAAAGTACTGAGTCTCCCACCATGATTTACTTTTTAATATAAAACCCTCATACATTGGTAACTTTATAAAAAGGCCTAAACTTTTCTCCCAGGGGATGTTGAAAAAATACTCCTAGTTCTTGAGAGCATCTATGTTAAACTATCATAAATGAGGAGGAGAAGCCTTGTAGGAACAGAACAAGAGGGATTCAATTGGCTAGAGCTTAGAGAGCCCAAAATCAATCAGACCCAGAAATAAACCAGAATAGGAACTAGGAATATGGTGAGTTCAAAAGTCCCAGCAGGCAAAGCAGTCACAGTGGACAGGAGTTAGGTGAAGCTGCAGCTCAAAGTTCACAAGATAGAAAAGCACCAGGCACCAAAATGAAAACGCAAAACAAAACAAAACAGACTACATTCAAACATAATTCTTAAAGGGCCAGGCTGTGTAATATATTTACAATTTTGATTAAGGAACTAAGCAGGGCTGGCGTGCCTGGGTGGCTCAGTGGGTTAAGCCTCTGCCTTCTGCTCAAGTCATGATCCCAGGGTCCTGGGATCGAGCCCCACATCGGGCTCTCTCCTCAGCGGGGAGCCTGCTTCCCTCTCTCTCTCTCTGCCTGCCTCTTTGCTTACTTGTGATTTCTCTCTGTCAAATAAATAAATAAAATCTTTAAAAAAAAAAAAAAAAAAGGAAATAGGCTGGGCTGATTCTACCAGATACAGTCCTAAGTATCAAAAGGTAGTTAAACAAGACTTGACACAGTGAAGCAAAATATGCTTCTTTTGTATATTACTTGGCTTCAATGTCTGTGTGTTAAATTGGGAAACTCTATAGTGGATATTCATGCATCAAAAATAAGCATTACCATTCAAACATCTATTCAGTTCAAGTTAGTTCCTTTAAAAACATTTGTCTTAATTTTTCAAGAAAGATAGACTAACTCTCCTCTCAATATCATTATGATTGCATCAATAATCTAAACTTGACTTTCCGGAGGTGGAACAGACTTTATAATTGTTGAAAAACTAACATCTATATCCTTTGAGGAACTGTAATTAGTATGATCATCATGTAACTGTGTAACAATTTCTATGAAAGAGGTAGTATAACTGACTCTTAAACTTAGTCTATATGTACTTTACTTACATTTTTAATAAGGGGTTGCATCCATATATTTAATAAGGGAAGGTATCATATATATATATATATATATATATATATATATATATCACTTAATGATTAAATCAACACAAGGTACTATATTATCCAACTATTAATGGAGTTTTCTCTGAGGGTAGAAATTTAGAGCTCAGTCAAGTTTAACATCATGTTTCTGCAATTTTGTAGGCAGATATTAATTTCAATCATAATATAGAAGTATTTATGAAAATATAAATCTAGAAGTCTTTTTTCATCTTAACTCAATTAGAGTAATTAGAAAAAGTAGAGTTATTGAGTTATTATTTACCTACTATTGACAATCTTTTTTTTTTTTTTTTTTTTTTTTTTTTTTAAAATTTTTTTTTTTTTTTTTTTTTTTTTTTTTTTAAGAGAGAGAGAAAGAGAGCAGCAGGGGAGGAGGGAAGGAGAGAGAGAGAGAATCTTAAGCAGGTTTCATGCTCAGCACAGAGTTCGACATGGGGCTGGATCTAACGACCCTGAGATCATGATCTGAGTGGAAATTAAAAACTGGATGCTTAACGGACTGAGCCACCCAGGCACCCCATCTACTACTGAATCTATTTAAATTATATATGACAGTATCAATCGGCATAGGCATTAAGCCTTTTATGTCATATCATTCTGTCAAAATGTTCCTCTTTTCCATATCTTCTACAATGAAAGTTTTGAGTCTTTGCTGTGTATAAATAGCATTTTATCAAAGATGTTCCTGGCATTCATTATGCGCCCAGTTGTAGCAAATACTGGCTTATATCCTCTTATGCAATAACTAAGATTAAACATAAGTGATTTTATTGACCACTGCTATAGGATTTATGGCTTTATAGATTATTAAATACTTGCAGCTCATCAACTTCTGTCAATAGTTAAAGATGGATTCTAATTTTCAAATGTACCTTCAATCAAAGTAGAGTAAATTATACATATGCAAGGTGAACCACAAACAACATGCACATATAACTACTCTTAGAGCTGCATTAAAATGTAGCTTGATGAAACAGAGATTCTCTTATCAACAACAATTAATAGATGTGTTTAAACACAAACACCACTACAGTGGAATTTCAAATCTGTTTTTCTCTTACACACAGCCTCTTCCTTTACTCTCTGCTATGTTATATAAAAGTATGGTTCTGCTGAATTTGTTCTTAAAAGCCATGAATAAGAGAAAATGAGAGCACAGCAAATGGGAAGTAAAATATGGCAAGAAAATAACTTTGTGATTTTTTTTTAATGCACAGTATGTTGTGAAAATGTATACACAACTCAAATGATTCTGCATCATTGGCAATGATGGTCACATGTCTTTCTTGTCTTTTTAAACTCTGAATCAGTTCCTAAGTCAACATGATTTAAGCATGTTTATGTCCCTATTTCTTTGTGATGCTGCTAAAGAAATTACCACCATTGTCCACAATCACACTTGGCATGACAATCCCAAAGCTGTCTTTCTTCACCTGAAAATTTCCCCTCCTTTTCCTATAGGCATAAATCCAGTGCCACTGAAAAAAGTCCTCATTTTTGCTCTCTTTGGTCATGTTGTGGATAATTATTATAATGGTCTTTCTATGCCTAGAGAAGGGAAGTATTTCCACTCCATTCCCTATGAGAGAAAGGTCCCTTTCTCTAGCCTGCCTTATTTCCTACCCCCAACAGAATGAACAGAATAGGTCATTGTTTCATTCATGCCATTGGAAAAATGCTGAATATGAATGCCCTGCTTTACTCTTTTTGGTCCTCTTTCCTCTCCCTCAGAGCTACCTTCCTAACCTTTTCCCCTTGAACAGTAAGCTCCCAGGGAATAGAGGGGGGGCCAGAAAGTGAGGACAGCAGGTGTAGGGAGGCTTGCCATTGACCTCCTCTGCTTATTCTGTAACAGAATGGGTAAGTTCACATGGGAGTGGTGTGGGGAAGCAGAAAGTACATTCTGGCCTCAGTTTCTCCCTATGACTCCTCTCCAGTTTTATCTGATTATTTCCTCCCTCAGTGTAGGGACTATTTTCACACTGGCTCAGAACACTTCTAGCCTATGTAGAATATCGAGACTCCAAGCTTAAAAATCCCAACTCAGAAAAGCCTATTTTCATTCTTGTGATATTACAAAGAATACACACTAATCTTACTCAGAATAATACCAATCTTTCAATTAAAAAAAAAAAAGATACACTTAGAAGCTTTATTTCATCTCAATAACAAAACCCTTAGGGCGATTCAAGACATACAAACACTAAAGATTGTTTGATTTTACACTTTTACACCCCAGCTTATTTTAGTTTTTAATAACCTACATAAACACATTTTCCTCACTAAATTAGCTTTACATGTATAGGAAATGAGAAAAAGATATAATTTCAATATAGACAACAACACACACACATGCACAGCTGGACACAGAAACCGTCCCAGGCAACTAAATGTCACATTTACCTACTTAAAGGTAGAGATCAATACACAAATATAGTACATTGCAAAAGAGTACGTGTCAGCACAAATTAAATGGTTTTAATTAATTTATTTAAATGGTCTATTTGAATGTCTCTGATCCATAGAAAGTGTTTTCTACTTTGTAGGATTTTCTTGGCAGTTGTATATGTGTTCTCCTTTTAACTTCCTCGTTAGACTGATTTTGGAGAGCAGCACTACTTTCCTCGTGTCTTCCCCCCCACTACTGCCAATTGTATGGTACAGTGCACATAGATGTTTACTGAATATTTTATTGTTAATATATTAACAAACACATCTAAGGAAAACCCTATGGAACATAGGCAAGATCCAGGAACACGTTCCTGGCAAAACACCTGAAACCGAAAGAAATATGATGCTGAATAACAGCCTGAGTTTGAAAAGCTATGAGCAAGTGAGATTTGTTGGTTAAAAATAAAAGAGATTGGGAATAAATAGGGAGCTAAAACAGACTGGTTGTCTAACAAAGTAGCTCCAGGATTTTGGCATCTATCAGGCAGAATTAATATTCTCAGGAAGCCTACAGGATGATTAAATACTCCATTTTCTCAAATTATTCATTACTTAATTTATATAAACATCGGGCTATTTAAAATCACACTGAATATTCATTCCATCTCACTCTTTTAAGTTTCCAGTTGTTTGATTGAACTCCACAAAAACCTTAAAATTTTAAAATTTATTGCAATGGCTAAATCATGCATGCTCATTTCCCAAAACATATAAGTAACTTCTCAGTAATTGTTATACTTGTATTGCAAGTAAAAATTATTTTAAAAGCAGAAAAGCTGTCACTTAATCTATTTTAAAAATTAATATTAAATCTGTTTTAGTGTAATCCATCAAACCTAAATTCAATCAGAAAGCAGTTCATTCTGCTTTTTTTTTATTCGCATATCTTTTTTCTCATAATATCAGATCTCAGCTCCTCATAGCTATATTTAATTAGTTGTTTTAAACTATAATTAAACCTCTAATAGGCTTATTCAATTATACATATAAATTGCATTATTTTTACTATAGAAATGATAACATTTATTGATGTACGTGAGAGTACCATAATTAAATTGGGTATATGTGGTCATATATATGAACAGAAGGGTGGTGTTCTAACTTATTCCATTTCTATAACTGAAAATCATGATCAAAGAAAGTAGGAGGTATGACATCATTTGAAGAAGAGTTTAAAAATAAAAATCTGCATTGTGTTTAAGCCCAAATAATGGAAAGAAGGAGGGAGAAAGGGATAGAAAATGAACATAATAGTAACATGATCTTTGTCTTAAGATTAAAAAAAGGGGTCCCTGGGTGGCTCAGGGGGTTAAGCCTCTGCCTTCACTCAGGTCATGACCTCACGGTCCTGGGATCAAGCCCCACGTCAGGCTCCCTGCTCAGCAGGGAGCCTGCTTCCTCCTTCTCTCTATGCCTGTCTCTCTGCCTATCTATGATCTCTGTCTGTCAAATAAATAAATAAAATATTTTAAAAAAAAGGGAAGAATGCTTCACAGATAGCTAGTGTCCTTGCCAGAGTTTATAATGCTTTCCTCAGCAAATAAGTTGATTACAAATGAATAATTTTTCAGGTGACATAACACTTGCAACTCTAGAAGACAACTCACATTTCCATTCTGAAGAATTCTATGATAAACAAGTTATTTTATCTGATATACAGTGACAGATGATTAAGACAGTGCATTATACTGTATTCAGAATTCTTTTTTCAAGACTATCAATCCAACCATAATGGTATGTTATAAAAGCATGCACACTTGGACAATTCCTCTCATAACAATAGCATTCCAAATGTTTCTGCAGATGTTTGGTGAAGATTGCTTTTGTGACAAGAATGGATGTTTAGATGCTCATAAGCATAAAAATCTAACACAAGAACAAGGAGAAACATTCTCCCATGAGAGTTAAATTTGCTCCTCTCAAGTAGTTTGGAACTGAAGTTTCAGTGTGGAAAACTGAGTTTAATAAGTTTTTATCCATATTACAGAATAATATAAATTATATCACCATTTTTAATGGGGCAGAGTATCTCCCCTAAGAAACAAAGCTTTACTTAAGACTTTACAGGGAAAATGTCAAGAATTTATTATATTAAAAAATGGGTCCAGGTTCCACTCAGCACGACAGTAGACAATGTGAGCATAAACTGAATTAGCAATATAAAGAGCTGATGATGATCCACCAACCTGTATTTGGCCATTAGAGCCATCAACACTGGTTGACCCTGATGGATGTTGCAACTGCTAATACTCTTGGTTTTTCCCCTATTTCCTTCTGTAGCACTAAAATAATAGTCACAATTGAGGTAAAGTGTTCCCTCCTTTTTTTTTTTAAGATTTTATTTATTTATTTTACAGAGATCACAAGTAGTCAGAGAGGCAGGCAGAGAGAGATAGGAGGAAGCAGGCTCCCCGCTGAGCAGAGTCCAATTCGGGGCTCGATCCCAGGACCCTGGGATCATAACCTGAGCCGAAGGCAAGGGCTTAACAATTGAGCCACCCAGGTGCCCCTGTTCCCTCTTTTTTTATTAGAACATACTTCTATTATATGAATCTACTAAATGCTATTACATGAATCCATTAAATAGTTTTTCTATTTAAAAAAAAAAAGGAATTAGAGACTCTGGCACTGAGAGAATTACAGAGATATTAATGGCAATTTTCCATTATTCCAGTGTATTTATTCTTACATCCATCCTATTCCACTTTATTTTCATTCATCCTGTTCCTAAATCTTAATTTACTATTTACATATAAAATTTTCCATTTATTTATTAAAGCTGTTACTTAAATTACAGTTAGTTAAAAGTACGGTGTAATATTAGTTTCAGGTGTATAATACAATGCTTCAACAATTCCCTACAACACCCAGTGCTTATCTCAGCAAGTTCCCTCCTAATCCCCATCACCTATTTTACCCATCCTACCACCCACTTCCCTGCTGGTAACAATCAGTTTGTTTTCTATAGTTAAGAATCTGTTTCTTGGTTTGCCTCCTCCTCTCTTCTTATAACTCTTTTGTTTCTTAAATTGACATATGAGTGAAACCATACAGTATTTGTCTTTCTCTATTTCGCTTACCAAAATACTCTCTAGCTCCATCCAGGTTGTTGCAAATGGCAAGATTTCATTCGTTTTTCTTTTTTGTTTTGTTTTGTTTTTAAGGCTGAGTAATATTCCATTGTATATGTCTACATTTTTTTTAATCCATACATCACATGATGCACACTTGGGCTGTTCCCATAATTTGGCTATTGTAGATAATGCTGCTATAAACATCAGGGTGCAGGTATCCCTCTGAATTAATATTTTTGTGTTCCTTGGGTAAGTACCGAGAAGTACCATCGGTGGATTGCAAGACAGTTCTATTTTTAACTTTTTGAGGAAACTCCATACTGTTTTCCACAGCGGCTGCCCCAGCTTGCATTCCCACCAATAGTGCAAGAAGGTTCCCCTTTCTCCACATTCCTGCCTATACCTGTTGTTTCTTGTATTGTTGATTTTAGCCCTTCTGACAGATGTGAGGTAATATCTCACTGAAGTTCTGATTTGCATTTCCCTGATGAACAGTGGTGAGATTCTTTTCACGTGCCTATAAGCCATCTGTATGTCTTCTTCAGAAAAATGTCTATTGATGTCTTCTGCCCATTTTTAATTGGATTATTCATTTTTGGGGGTGTTGAGTATTATGTTCTTTATATATTTTGGATACTAATCCTTATCAGATATATCATTTGCAAATATTTTCTCCCATTCTGTAGATTGCCTTTTAGTTTGGTTGTTTCCTTTGCTGTGCAGAAGCTTTTTATTTTGATGAAGTCCCAATAGTTAATTTTTGTTTTTGTTTCCATTGCCTCAGGAGACTTATGTAATAAGAAGTTGCTATGGCCAATGTCAAAGAAGTTTCCCCTCTAGGAGTAATGGTTTCAGGTCTCACATTTAGGTCTTCCATCCACTTTTAATTTATTTTTGTGTTTGGTATAAGAAACTGGTCCATTTTCATTCTTATGCATGTTGCTATTGAGTTTTCCCAACACCATTTGTTGAAGAGCCTGTCTTTTTTCCATTGGATAGTCTTTCCCGCTTGGTCAAAATTTGACTATATAGTTGTGGTTCATTTCTTGGTTTTCTATTATGTTCCATTGACTTATGTGTTTGTTTTTGTGTCAGTACTGTATTGTTTTGATAATTACAACTTTGTAATACAACTTGAAGTCTGGAATTGTGATGCCTCCAGCTTTGCTTTTCTTTTTCAAGATTGTTTTGACTACCTGGGATCTTTTGTGGTTCCATATAAATTTTAGGAATGTTTGTTCTAGATTTGTGAAAAATGCTATTGGTATTTTGATAGAGATTGACTTACGTGTATAAATTGCTTTGGGTAGTACAGATATTTTAAGATTTGTTCTTCCAATACAAGAGTGTGGAATGTTTTTCCATTTTTTGTGCCATCTTCAATTTCATTCATCAGTGTTTTATAGTGTTCAGAGTATAGTTCCTTCACCTCTTTGTTTAAGTTTATTCCAATGTTATCTTATTGTTTTTGGTGTAATTGTAAATGGGACTGATTCCTTGATTTTTTCTTTCTGCTGTTTCATTATTGGTATACAGAAATGCAACAGATTTCTGTATGTTGATTTTATATTCTTCAATTTTACTGAATTCATTTATCAGTTCTAGAAGTATCATGTCATCTGTGAAGAGTGAAAGCTTCACTTCTTCCCTATCAACTTGGATGCCTTTTATTTATTTTTTTTGTTGTTGCTATCTGATTGTTGAGGATAGGACTTCCAGTACTATGCTGAATACAGTGGTAAGAGTGGACATTCCTGTCTTGTTCCTGCCCATAGAAGAAACACTATCAGTTTTTCCCAATTAGGATGATATTAGCTGTGAGTTTTTCATAAATGGCCTTTATTATGTTGAGGTATGTTTCCTCTAAAGTTAGTTTGTTAAGGGTTTTAATCATGAATGGGTGTTGTACACTGCCAAATGTTTTTTTCTGCATCTATTGAAATATTCATATGGTTCTTATCCTTTGTTTTACTAAAGAGGTAAATTTGGTGGTGAATGACTAGCAAATACAGAACCATGCTACCAAAGCAGGAATAAATCCCATTTGGTTGTGGTGAATGATTTTTTTAAAGTATTTTATTAATTTATTTGACAGACAAGTAGGCAGAGAGGCAGACAGAAACAGAGAGAGGAGGAAGCAGGCTCCCCACTGAGCAGAGAGCCTGATGCAGGGCTCGATCCCAGGACCCTGGGATCATGACCTGAGCCTAAGGCAGAGGCTTTAACCCACTGAGTCATCCAGGCGCCCCGTGAATGATTTTTTAAAATTTATTGTTAGATTTGGTTTGCTAATGTTTTATTGAAGATTTTTACATTTGTTCATTAAGGATATTGGTCTGTAGTTCTCCTTTTTAGAGGAGTCTTTATCTGGTTTAGGTAGCAGGATAATGGTTGGCCTCATAGAATGAATTTGGAAGTTTTCCTTCCTTCCCTATTGTTTGGAATAGTTTGAGGAGGGTAGGTATTAACTCTTCCTTAAATGTTTGGTAGTATCTTCTATGAAGCCCTCTAGCCCTGGACACTTGCTTATTGGGAGTCTCTTGAATACTGATTCAATTAATTTCCTTACTCATTATCAGTCTGTTCAAGTTTTCTATTTCTTCCTATTTCAGTCTGTATATGTCTAGGAATCTGTCCATTCCTTCCAGGTTAAAATGTCTATATGCAAACACATACATTCTTTCATAATATTATCTCATAATTGTTTCCATTTCTGTGGTATTGGTTGTTATTTCTCCTCTTTCATTTGTGATTTTATTTATTTCGGTCCTTTTCCTTTTGATAATTGCTAGAGATTTATCAATTTTATTAATTTTTTCAAAGAGCTAGCTCTTGGTTTCATCAATCTGTTCTATTATATTTTAGCTTCTATATCATTTATTTCTATTCTAATCTTTATTATTTCCTTCCTTCTGCTGGCTTTAGGCTCTTTTTGACTACCTTAGGTGTAAAGTTAGGTTGCTTATTTGAGGTTTTTCTTATTTCTTGAGGTAGGCCTGCATTGGCATACCACTTTTGCTGGATCCCCAAAGTTTTGGACTGATGTGCTTTTATTTGTTTCCATGATTATTATTTTTTTAAATTTCTTCTTTGCTTTCCTGGTTGACCATTCATTGTTTAGTAGAATGCTGTTTAGCCTCCCTGTTTTTGTGGTCTTTCCAAGTTTTTGTTGTTGTTTTTGCTTTTGTTTTGTGGTTGAATTCTAGTTCCATAGCATTGTGGCCAGTAAAGGTGCTTGGTATGATTCTGATCTTTTTTGTATTTGTTGAGGCCTGCTTTGAGAGCTAATATGTGATCTATTCTGGAGAATGTTCCATGTGCACTTAAAAAGAATGTGTATTCTTCTGTTTTAGAATTGAATGTTCTTCATATAAGTGCATATAGTGCAGTGTGTCATTCAAAGTCATTGTTTCCTTGTTTATTTTCTGTTTAGATGGTCTGTCCATTGCTATAAGTGGGGTGTTCAAGTCCCTTACTATTATTATTTTATTAATTATCAATTGATTAAAAAATCAAGAATTTATGTTGGTTATTAATTGTTGTATATACTTCATGCTCCCATGTTGGGGGCATAAATATTTGTAATTGTTATATATTCTTGTTGGAATGTCCCCTTTATGATTATATAATGCCTGTTTCTTTTTCTAGTCTTTGTTTTAAAGTTGCTTTGTCCAATACAAGTATTGCTACTTCCTCTTCCTTTTGACACCCATTTGTGGAGTAAATATTACTCTACCCCCTCACTTTCAACCTGCAGGTGTTTTTAGGTCTAAAATGGGTCTCTTGTAGACAGCATATAGATGGGTCTTGATTTTTATCCATTCTGACACCGTATGTCTTTTGATTGGAGCCTTTAGTCCATTTATATTCAAAGCAATTATTGATAGATGTATTTTTGCCATTTTATTAATTATTTTGTTGTTGTTTCTGGAGAGTATCTCTGATCCTTTCTTGTCTTTATCAGTTTTGATCTCCCCTTTCTACTCAAAGTATCCCCTTTAATACTTCTTGCAGGGCTGGTTTAGCGGTTACAAACTCATTTAGTTGTTGTTTGCAAAACTCTCTATCACTCTTTCTACTGTGAATGATAGCCTTGCTGGATAGAATACTCTTGGCTGCCAATTTTTCCTATTCAGCACTTTGAATGTATTATGCCACTTTCTTCTGGCTTTGCAAGTTTCTGTTGAGACATCTCTAGCTAGTCTTCTGGATTTTTCCCTTGTAAATTAAAAGGAATTCTTTTGTCTTGCTGCTTTTAATATTTTTTCCCTATCACTATATTTTGCAAATATAATTACATCTTGGTGTCTTGGGAAACGATACCAGCCAGCTCTTTTGTTTCCAGATACGCATCTCTGTGAATGCTGCCTCTCAGGGAAGTGCTCCTAGAATGGTGAGTAATCTCCACCACCACCCCCCTATCCTCTTGTGCCCAGGCATCCTTCAAATCACTGTTTCCACAATGTCTTCCTCCAGGTTTTTTGCCTTCCTTCTCTTCAGTAGCTGCCCAGTGCCCTCTGAGCTCTATCCCAGCCAAAATGGCTGACATTTAAAACTTCAGACTTTAGAAATGGTGCAGGCAGGGCCTTATTCTGGTTTTCTCGTGGAGGGGCCTGCCATGTTGGGACTAAGGCAAGCTTGATTGAGAAGGGCAGTCCCACCAGAGCACAGGGGTGTAGGTCTTGGTGTACGTAAGTTTGGCAGTCAGCATCGGTGCTTAGCTGCCTCCCTCAAGTGGGTCTGTAAATCCCATCGAGGTGCTCAGGAGGAAAATGTTACCAGCCAGTTCCTTTTTTCCCAGAGAGGCATCTCCAAGAATGATGCCTCTCAGGGGCATGCTCTGAGAAGACTGATAATCTCTTCTCAGTTTTTTCCAAGCATTTTCAAACCACTGTTTCCAAACTGTTTGACCCCAGGTTGTTTGCCTGCCTTCTCTTCAGGAGCAGCACAGTGCCCTTCGGACTCTATCCTAGACAAGCCTGCTTATCTTTAAAACTACAGGCATTAAGCCCCTCTGTTGTAAGAATTCATGATATTCAATCCCTCTCATTTCCCAAGCCAATGGCTTTGGGGAAATATTCTCCTTGCCCATTCCCTTATAAGCTCTCCTCTCTCTCACTCTTCTCCATGACCACAGTTCCCTTTGCTCTACAATACCCATGATCCATTTCTTTCCTGAAACAAATCTTTGTACCTCCTACCTTCTTAAATGTGGCCTCTTCTCTCCCATTAATTGTAAAGTTTATACTGTCAGTCTTCAGGTTGATTTCTGAGGTATTTAGGATGAACTGAAAGCCATCTATTTGTGTTCATGGGACAAGATGAGCCTGAGCTCCTCCTACTCCACCACCATCTCCCTCTATAAAATTTTCCTACTTGGATATGTTTCCCTTTTAATTATACATTCCTTGAGACCAGTGAATCTCTTTCATATACTAATTGAAGTGTTTACAATCTAATATTATAGTTTATAAATGTAGCACAAGGTTTATGAGCACTTGATAATGCAGATAATGATGATAATAATATTATCAATGGAAGCAATGATTTCCAGATTAAAAATAAGAAAATTACACTTTGATTAGCAAGGAAATTATGATTTTGATTCAAGAATTTTTTCAATTATACTATAACTAATTATATAATTTTTAAAATAGCATTAACCAGAAAATAAGATTAATCATACAGTTAAATTAGTTTTTAATGACCTAACTGGTTTCAACAACAAAAAAACCATGTCAAGTAAACTAACATAGGACATTTTTAGAAATTATCAAGATTTCAGTAAGTTAATGAGAATCTAATGTCTCATTATCATTCATTTTTTTGACTTAAGTTTGTTGAAGATTCATTAAAGTATTTATATATGAATCTAATTTTGATAGAGATGAGAACAACTTTATGCTAGAAATAAATTACAAAGAGTTTCCACTGATCATAATGCTGCAATGTTTGAAAGATACATGATTTCATGTCTAGTCTGACAACACTTACTAGTGAACAAGTTTCCTATGTTTTATGTCTAAAGTGTATTATATTATAAAGACATAAGGTCTCTGTGCTGATCGAGCCTGGTAGGTGGTGTACTATATCAAATAATCAGATTTTTCTCAAATGTGAAAATAAATATCCAAATTAAAAAACAGTGGAGATTCTGTTTCCATTATTTTATGCAATTTTCCTATGGAATTGCCCAAGGACTAAGATCCGAAAAACAAATAGGAATTAGCGGGGTGCCTGGGTGGCTCAGTGGGTTAAAGCCGCTGCCTTAGGCTCAGGTCATGATCCCAGGGTCCTGGGATCAAGCCCCGCATTGGGCTCTCTGCTCCATGGAGAGCCTGCTTCCTCCTCTCTCTTCCTGCCTGCCTCTCTGCCTACTTGTGATCTGTCTGTCAAATAAATAAAATAGTTAAAAAAAATAGGAATTAGCTAGGTGAGAAGAAAAGAAAGAAAGAAAGAAAGAAAGAAAGAAAGAAAGAAAGAAAGAAAGAAAGAAA
>NC_081557.1:155364089-155388115 GCF_022355385.1 Mustela nigripes | reverse complement strand
AAGCTAACTGCCAGTATCCTTCAGTAATAAGAGGCAGAGAAGAATCAGGAAGAAAATCTCACTGTGGCAGAGCAGAGAGTCAGGGGGAACCTGAAACAAGACGAGGCTAGAAGGACAGGGAGGGCCAGATTTCAAAGGCCCTTGGGAACACATTTTTTTCTTAAGTGTGCAAAGGTGAATCTAGAATTATAGTCAGATGATTAGACGTAGATTTCAAAGAACAGTGAAAACAAACACAAAACAAAAAATAAAACAGAAGTGTTCATAGTGGAATGTAACAATAGAAGAAAAGAGGTCAGCCTAGACTACTGAAGAAATAACAATGAAATATTTAATTAAATGACTCAACTCCTCGGGATGCCATTCTTCTCAAATGTAAAATAAGGGTTGTCCTGTATGACTTCAAACTCCCCTTCCATATCTAACATTCTATGATTTGGGTATTTGGAAAGTGAAATCTATACTTAATGGCCAGGATACTAGTGATAGAAAGTAAAGTTGCTAAAAGCTGAGGCAGACAGCTCTCCAGAGCAAATGGTCTCCTTATTCCTATTGCAACAACATTATTTTAAATTGTAAAACTGAAAAGATAATGAAAAATTTTTATTTCTGTTTTCAGGGAACAAATTAACCTTTTCAGCAAACTGCATATAGTTTGCCCAGGGGAAAGAATGCATTTCTTTTAACTCAGCTAAAGGGTTATTTTAATGTTTTCAGGAGTAATAAGAGAATTTTTTGCAGGTTGAAAAAAAATAGGGACAAATATAAAATTACCCAAGAGTCTTTTGGAGTCATTTCTTAACTCTTTTGTCACTCCAAATTTGTCACAGTAAGCAGTGTAGCCACTCCATGACTTCAAGTATAGGGACAATGAGTATTACTTTCAATTTTTGCCTCTAATCTTAAAATATCTCTGTAATTTCAAACTCATATTTCCCACAACATCTTAATCATCAATAATAAGAGCAAAAAAGATAAGTAAGGGGAAAAAATAAATGTACTTCCAAATAATAATGGACCCATAGATTATTAAAGTCTTACTTCCGGATAATAATGAAAATACAATTTAGTAAATCTACAAATATGGTAAAAGCCATCCTTAGAGGGAAATATAGACTTAAAGGATTACATCAGAAGAAGGAAACGTTGGGCACCAGGGTAGTTCAGTCATTGAGTATCCAACTCTTGATTTTGGCTCAGGTCACAATCTCAGTATTGTGAGATCTAGCCCTGCATAGGGTTCCATGCTCATTGGGGAGTCTGCTTGAGATTCTTTCTCTCCCTTTCCTTCTATCCCTTCCCCCACTCACATACTCTCTCTAAAATAAATAAATAAATCTTAAAAAAAAAAAAAGAAAGAAAGAAGTAAAGACTAAAAATTAGAGTTAAAAATCCAAAATTAGAAGCTAAGGAAAAAAACAAAACAAAACAGAATAACCCAAATTATAGAGCAGATAAAAAATACTACACTTAAGAGTAGAAACTGAGTAAAAGAAAAAAGAAGGAACAATTAAGCAGAATGACTAATAAAAATAGCCAGACCTTCAGCAAATTCTAAAAAATCAGGAACAAAGGAGAGAAGGCAACAAAAGCATTAGAAATTAAAAGCAGGACATGAGTATAAATGTGGCAGAGAGTAAAAAGATAAAAATATTATCAATAATTTTATGTCAAAAATGTTTAAAGTTTAGGTGAAATGGAAAATTCTAAGATAAAAACTGCTAAAACCAATTCAGGAAGAAAATAAAAACAGGTTTAGTTCTAAAATATGTTTCCTTTTAAATAGATATAATTTTAAAAATAGGTCTAAAATCTTCCCAGAAAAACACCAGAACCCCACATTTTTACAGGGAAATTCTTATGAATAGTGAATAATACCAATAATTATGCTCTTTCAGAAAAGGAAATGAGGTAACATTATCGCCCCAACAAACAGTATCATCTTTGAAGTCCAATATAACGTTGTTTTTAACCCACCAGAGCAAGTGAAAACAAGAAACAAATTCACAGGTGAACCTCACGCATATAACATAGGTACCAAAATCCTAAAGAAAATAGCAAACCAAATCCAGTAATTTCTTTTTTTTTATAATTTTTTATTTTTTATAAACATATATTAATTTCTAAGAGAAAATATCTAATATATTGTGCTTATTCCAAAAATGACAGACTTCCTCAGAATTAGAAAATCTATTAATATAATTAGAATATTAAAATATCAGAGACAGGAGGCATGGGTAGCTCAGTGAGTTAAGCCTCTGCCTTCAGCTTGGGTCATGGTCTCAGGGTCCTGGGATTGACTCACGCATTAGGCTCTCTGATGCTTCACCCCTCTCTCTCTCTGCCTGGCTCTCTGCCTACTTGTGATCTCTCTCTCTCTCTGTCAAATAAGTAAATAAAATCTTTAAAAAGCAAAAAAAAATCAGAGACAAAAAATTTATATGTTTATGAAACAAAACTAAATTATCCAACAAATATCATACCCAATAATGACATTTTGAAAGCATTCCAGGAATGAAAAAACATATGTCCATGTTATTCCTATTCAATACTGTATTGTGAAATTTAGCTAGTATAACTATATAGGAATGATTAATAAAAGCAACAGAAAATTAGAATAAAGTTCTCATTATTTACAGATAATGTCTTACTTTTAAAATTAATAACATTGGCAATATTGCTGGATATAAGATTAATATATCAAAAATATTTTCCCTTTATCTTTCAATGTGTTAATATTCAGAGGTATTTTAACTACCATTCTTTCTGGGGAATATAAACTACAGCTCTATATGATGTGAGGGCATGTTTAGACCCTGCAAATAGAGAAAAGTTCAGCACAATCTTTACTACTAACACAAATTTAAATATGGCTTATGCCTACACCCCCAGGGGTCATAAATGTTTTAGATTTTTTTATAGGATCCCTTCATCACATATACACTTAGTCTTATATATATATATATATATATATATATATATATATATAATAAATCCATATAGACAAACCATTCAGATAAGTTTTACTGAAATCTAAAATCCAAGTTTCAGATGATATCTCTGTGGTTATAACTTTAATGAACAAAGTTATATACAAATATTTTAAATTTACGTATTTATTCTAAATCCAAAATTCTAGAATTCAAAACTCAGAAAAGCAAATTTTACATCATTTATTTCTTTTTAAATTTTATTTATTTATTTGACAGAGATCACAAACAGGCAGAGAGGCAGGCAGGGTGGGGTGGGAAAGCAGGCTCCCCGCTGAGCAGAGAGCCCAATGCGATGCAGGGCTCCATCCCAGGACCCTGAGATCATGACCTGAGCCAAAGGCAGAGGCTTAACCCACTGAGCCACCCAGGTGCCCAAATTTTGCATCATTTAAACCAAAGCCACTCACTCAAAGGAAAATCCAGAAGTTTTGAAAAGAGACGTTCATTTCTAAATTGATTCATACATTTTTAATCAATGAATAAACATTTTCATTTCTCAAACTAAAACTAATAAATCTTTAATTCTGTGATGATACTATTATAAGCTATGAATATTTAATTACATTTCCAAACTCTTTTTCTTTGCTGTGAAGAAGGAGCAGACTGTTGCAATGCATATTGTTACTGGAGCTGAAGGAGTACAAAAGTAAAGATGAGGGAATCGGTTCACATATTAGTCATATGGCAGGCAGCCAAGTCTGGGAAGCTTTAAACAGTATTGGGAGTAGAGAAGGATGAAAGAAGAGACTTTTATTTCAGCAGAGTTTTGCTGTTGAGATGTGATCTTCATGCTGAAAACTTGCAGCACTATTAAACTTGACCCAAGGTTAATGTTCATCTGTTTTTGGGGTTTTTTTTTTGTTTTGTTTTGTTTTTTTTTCTTTCTTCATCAAAGTTTTCCCTGAGACAGCCAGTTCTAGCTATTGGTTACCTGTTTTCCCTTTCTACTTATAGAGAGAATCTTGATTCCTGACCCCAACTTCCTGTACAGGTACCAGGTTTACCAGCTTAACATATATGCTCCTCCTAGCTCTTTTGCTTTAATAAATGGCACCTAGCCCAATTCTAGACAATAAGTTAATGGCAATAGTTGGACTCTGTTAAATTACTTTTATTTTACAAGTAAAAATTCTCTGGGAAATAAGCCTTGGAACCCTTCTTTTTTCTTCCTGCCCTGAGTCCAAGACACAAACGGTACAATAGTTGTCTCTTGTGACCATGATAACAAAAGCCTCCTATTACATTAATGAAACAAGGAGTGAGAAAGGCAAGATAATTGTTGACCCACCCAGTACCTTGGGAATCAGAAATAAGGTATTTCTTCTGGAACAAAAGACAACTGAGATTTCACTGTCCCCCTCTTTGCACACAGATGACCTATCACTGGACCTAAACTGCTCAGTAAAGCATGGTAGTCCTAAGAAAAAGTCCAGGACCTGACTAATTTCACTAAGGCACTCTTTCAGCCTTAGACTGCTATTCCCAGATTTCCTGTACTTCAAACAAATAAATTCTGTGTTTATACAAATGTCAGTAGTACAGTTTTTATTTATTGCTTACAGCCAAATATATCCCTGACTGATATCATTGCCCGTGGATTTCATAGTTGTTATGTATCTGTAATGAATATACATTCATAAAACATAATGATATAGTCCTAAATAAAATATTACTCTATGTAATATCTTTAAGTTTAAAAATTTTAAATTTCATTAGAAATTTAAATTTAAAAAATCAAACGTGTTTTTAAAATTTGTACCCAGCATTTCACTCCTGTGAACAAATGTGTGCACACAAATAATATTTGTGCACTTCCTTCTAAACCTTTTGTTGAGCACACTAAGCAATTAAATCATTTTGACACTCTTTTACATAGCAAACTGCCATGAAATAGACCCTAAGGAGTGATACTTTCTAAATTATAAAATTGTAGAACTAGTAAAGAATATAGGAAAAAATATAATTTGGGAGAAAGAAGAGATAAAGACACAATAAAACAACATATGGACAAAGTCACCATAAAGATACTGAGTTATCTTAGGCATATCTGTCTCTGCTGGTTGCACTGTAAAGTGAGCGAATTTATTAAATTATTTTAAGATTATCTCCAATTTTAACAAAAATATTTAAGAAGTTGAAATGATCATAAGTGAAATTTTAATGCTATTGTATGTAAAAATTCACTCATGTGTTCAGTGTGTATTTGCAAAATATCCATTGCATAATGATGGGGAAGGTAGGAGAGAGAAGTAGACATAATCAAGCCTGTCTTATGCAAGTCAGACCTCAGAGATGCAGAAACAAGAAGAAAGTCCCTCCACCTCTGAGGCAGGATTTTAGAGCATAGGACAAGAAGTTCTAGTCTTAGGAAAAGTGAATTCCACACAAGGAAAGCCCCATGGGGCTATATATCCATAAACTTTTGTGCCAGCAATATCTTCCTTATTGTATTCAGCAGAAAATTTATGCCAAACTGACTATAATGTGGGGCAAACAGCTTTAAATTAGACTCTTCAGATTGTTGGAACTTTAAATGAAAGACAGTCTATTTTTGTTTATTTTAAAAAAATGGTTCAAAATTTAATCTCAGCTAAATATCCTAAATGTATGTACTTTTTTAGTATTTGTCATCCAGATGAATTCTGTTTATTTCATAATGTGTATGTTACATAATCTCTCATTAGTAAATTTTAATGTATTTGAAAAAAAGATTAATTTTTTAGAGATCTTAAGTGTTTTTGAAAAAGTGGTGGGGTACCACAATGTACTTGGGTACCAACTTAAAATACAGAGTCCTGTCAATCCTAAACTGACAGAATTAGAATCTCTAAAGACGAGACCTGTGAGTCTGCATTTTTAGTAAACTTTCTGGATGACACACTCTAAAGCTTGAGAACTACCATTCTTCATTTATTCATAACACAGACCATCTGCTTATCTACACTGAAAAGGGAACTGGACAGTCACCAAACACCTGTCCTCGTAATTACCAGCTACCTTGCTCTTCCAGCCCTGGTTGAACTTCTTCCTGTTGGCTCTAGCTAGGTCTAGCCTTGCAGTGCCTAGTCAAGTCTAATGGATATTCAATTTTTACAGGTTTAGTCATTTACTATCGGTACTTAAATTCTGTCTACAGAGATATCTCTATATCTTAAATGGAGATAATAAAATTTATTTTGCTGCCATATTTTTACTTTTCTGATGTCATGCTAAAAGTCTATTTTAGAATCAGCCTCTCTCTTTTTTTTTAAAGATTTTATTTATTTATTTGACAGAGATCACAAGTAGGCAGAGAGGCAGGCAGAGAGAGAGAGGAGGAAGCAAGCTCCCTACTGAGCAGAGAGCCTGATGCGGGACTCAATCCCACGACCCTGAGATCATGACCTGAGCCAAAGGCAGCGGCTTAACCCACTGAGCCACCCACGTGCCCATAGAATCAGCCTCTTAACTACCCATTTCTATCTTTACAGTTTAGTTGACCAAGGGGCTCTTTTTTGCTGGTGAAACAAAATGAGATTTTCAATCCAGGCATACTACCTTATTCTGTGTGTTTTCCATTAACTTGGCATGTTTATTAGACCCCATATCTACTGAATTTATTTATTCAGACCTATTTATTAAATCAAAGTAAAGACATATATTGAAAAAAACATTCTGAATAACAGCTAAAGATAACACTTTTGGCAGAAACATAAATATTAATATTTCTTTTTCATTTGATTAATATAATGTGTTTTTGATTCATTCAAGAAAATTTTTATTGTGCAATTACTGTGTGCTAGCCACTGGGTTAGATCATAGGGAATTTAGGAATTTAGAATAAAATCTATATAGAAATTGCTCTTAGAAGTAGTCATCTCATTAATAAATTCTTCACAAAATTTTCAAATCATATTAACTTATAATAAATACTTGGGTACCAACTTCTGAAGGAAATGGGGAAAGGCTGAAACCTACAGAAACTCAGCTATCTAAAACTGACTGAATTATTGAATTGGAATGAATTTCCAAGAAGGAATTAAATTGAGCCCCTCATGTAGCCCAGGGTCAAATCAGTGAGGTGAAAGATTCCTGAAGAACATCAGATGATTTATAAGAAAAATAAAAAGAAAAGGCATTTTTGGGGGCATCTGGGTGACTCAGTCATTAGGCATCTGCCTTAGGCTCAGGTCATGATCCCAGGGGCCTGGGATTGAGCCCTGCATTGGGCTCCCTGCTTGGCAGGGGGGCCTGCTTCCCCCTTTCCCACTCCCCCTGCTTGTGTTCCCTCTCTCACTGTGTCTCTCTCTGTCAAATAAATAAAATAAAATAAAATCTTTTTTAAAAAAAAAAGAAAAGGCACTTTTTTTTCTTTTCTTATGTTACTATAGTTTAGTAGACTGGTAACTCGTTTTTGGGGAATTTGGGGAAAACACTGTTTTTGCTATAAATGATTCTATATTCAGCAGTATTTTAAATAATTCATTTACTCATCCAATATTCATTCAGTGACTATTTTGAATCCTCCTTGATTTACCCCATTATGCTAGAGATAAAACAGGGAATAAAAGTCCATGATTCTAGTCTCTAGGGAAATTCCATGTATGAAAGGGAAACTGACATTAATCAAATAATATCAAAAAGTTGTAATTGCAAAATGGAATATTTACTATGGAAATATGTGATGTGATAAAAGAGTAATGGATGGTCAAGGAAATCTTGGGAAGCTTCTCTGAGAAATGGTTGTGCATGTTGAGATCTGAAGACTGTTAGAGGAGGGAGATGGCAGAACATTTGTGCACAAAGATCTGTCTACTCTGGGAGAGAAGATAGCACATTTGAAAAGCCACGTATGAATAAAAGCAAAAATGGATTGTTGGGACTTCATCAAGATAAGAAGCTCCTGCACAGCAAAGAAATAATCAACAAAACTAAAAGACAACCTACAGAATAGGAGAAGATATTTGCAAATGACATATTGGATAAAGGTTAGTATCCAAAATCTATAAAGAACTTATCAAACTCAACATCAAAAAACTCTGCTTAAAAAATGGGCAGAAGATATAAATAGATATTATCCAAAGAGGACATCTATATAGCTAACAGACACTGAAAAGATGCTCAATGTCACTCATCATCAGGGGAATACAAATCAAAACCACAATGAGATAACCACCTCACACCTGTCAGAATGGCTAAAATTAACAACACAGGAAATAACAGATGTTGGTGAGGATGCAAAGAAAAGGGAACCCTGCTTCACTGTTGGTAGGAATGCAAGCTGGTGTAGCCACTCTGGAAAACAGTATGGAGGTTCCTCAAAAATTAAAAATAAAACTACCCTATGACCCAGCAACTGCACTATTAGGTATTTATCCAAAAGATACAGAAATACTGATTCAAAGGGGCACATGCACCTCAACGTTTATAGCAGCGCTACCAACAACAGCTAAAGGATGGAAAGAGTCCAAATGTCCATTGACTGATAATTGGATAAGGAAGAGGTGATTTATGTATACAATTCAATATTACTCAGCCATCAAAAGGAATGAAAATTTACAACAACTTTGATGGAGCTAGAGAGTATTATGCTAAATGAAAACAGTCAAAGAAAGACAAATATCATATGATTTCAGCAATATGTGGAATTTAAGAAACAAAACAGATGAACATAGAGGAAGGGAAGGAAAAATAAACTAAGATAGACAGAGGAGCAAACCATAAGAGACTCTATAGACAGAATGGGGAACAAACTGAGGGTTGCTCGAGCGGAGGTGTGTGCAGGGATGAGCACGGGGTGTTATACGTAAGCGATAAATCACTAAATTCTACTCCTGAAACTAAAAATAAAGAAAGAAGAAAGAGAGAGAGAGAAAGAAAAAGAAAGAAGGAAGAATGAGAGAGATGAGGGAGGGAGAAAAAAGGAAGGAAGAAATTTAAGATTAGGTAGGATTTCATTTTTTAAAAATTATAAAAGGGAAAACCAAGCTAAGCAGAACGCTAAATGTATCTATTTCCCAATAAAAACAGGGATTTAAGAAGGAAAGTACCTCACGAACAATAAAGACAGTAACTTAAACTGATTGGTCTCAAATAACACGACTACAAATAATAAAGCAAAACTGTTGCTATTCAGTACATTTGCTTCCTAAGAAGTCCCTGATTGCTTAGGTCAAGCTGTAATCAGTACCTTTCTTATCATTTTTACCTCCCACATGGTATGGGCATTGAGCTGCTAAAACAAGTTTCTTTTGTCAAAGGCAGGTCATGGAATAAAATTTGACCACTCAAACTCTGTATTCCCAAATGAATTCAAATTACAGACTGCCTCTCATTCATGATTAATATTAATAGTGACATAATTCAACAAAATAGAAATCAAAATAAAATTATCAAGAAAAACCATTAATCTGTTATTATCAGAGCCTTCCTAGTTGGACCTGCAGTGAAAAAGACTGTTTAGAGTGGTAACATTTATGGAACAGGAACCAAGTGCAACCACTGCTACTAACTACTTCAGTGTCCCAGATCAAAGTAATTAACTGTTCAAGGGCTGGCCTATAAAATAACAAGGGAAGTTAAGACTGAAACTAATCGTGAATTATAAGGTAAAAAAAGAAAAAAAAATCGTGACTCTAAAGCTTGTTTTAAGTTTTCAGGCTGAATTTATTTGTTTTGCTTTTAGTCTACCACGTTTCTAAACCATACCTACACAACAATTCCACCTTTCATTTTCTTGACTATTAACAGTGGAAAATTGGCCTTGGGTTTAGTATAGATGGAGCATAACTATTATCTTTCAAAAAGGCACATTTACTAAGCAACAGAAATCAATTGTACTAGAAAGGTCGGTAGAGGTAGGGATGGAAAACCACACTTTCTTGGTTTTATTAGCATAGGTGTTTCATTTGTAAGTGTAAAAATTCCTCCATTCCAGAAGCCTTTGCTTGTCAGCTGGGAAATATATTTTCCCAATCGTTTGCCAAAAGGTTGAATCTGTGACTGAAAAATACCAAAGGGCTACAACTTGTTGCATTTTAAACTTGGAGGGTGTGTGGGAGAAAAGGAAATGGAAGGGAACTGTCCATAGCAAGGAATCATCCTGCATCTGAACCTCAGGAAAAAGAGGACAAGGAGGACTCAAATGAAAATTCCTCTGGATCAGGATCCCAGATAATACAGGTAGAAGGACAAATGTGGGAAAATTTCTGGGAAGAATTTCAGTCCTAGCAATGTAAGAGGTATTCCAATGTCCAGCTATCATGGGAAATAATATTTCCCAACACAAAGTATTTGCCATATACTCTTCTAGGACCTGAGGGTATGGCAGAGAACAAAACAAACAAAAATCACCACATGGATATTCCTTTCTGACAGGAAACAAAAACACAAGGTAAAAAAGTAAAAAAAAAAAAAAAGTATTTAAGCTATTCTTTATGAAGATAGTCTGTTGTTTTTTAATAGTGATAAGTTGTAATGGGGAAAAAAAATTAAGCAGAGAGAAGAATAGGCTTTAAATGTTATCATTCTGGTGATAATATGTCCCAAACATGTATCTCCAGGCCAGACCTCTATCCTGAATTCCAGACACACATACACATAGATTTTTTTCAAATGCCTCTTTGAATGACTCACAACTTACATTACTCAAAGTTACCTCAAAATTAACATATCCAAAATTAAACCCTTCTGCCCTCCAAATCTGGCTTCATATGTAACCAGTTACTGACAGCTGTATCTTTCCAGGTGCTCAGGCCAATGCCTTGTGGTTATTCTTGACTCCGTTTCTCTAACATCCATCTAACCTGTCAGGTTATCTCTGGGTTCCACCTTCACTGCTACTCCCTGGGGAGGAACCACCGTTAATTACTAAAATATTCTTTTTTGACCTTGTCTTCCCCTATTCTACCTTCAACACCATCACCAGAGTGATACTTTAAAAATGTGAGTCTTATCATGTCCCTCCGTCATTCAAAACCTTTCAAAGGCTTTCCATTTCCCTTAGTATAATAAATACTCTTTTCTTTTCTTTTTTTTTAATACTCTTTCTGACTCAACCCTAGTCTTCTCTCTGAAATACTTTTCTACCATAACCTCTCCACAAAACTTTAGTCAGACAAGCATAAGTGCTATTTCTCTAATATGACCCTGCGTTGGGGCTTTTGCTCTTTCCCTCCTGATATTCTCAGGGCTAATTTTCTTACCTCAGTCAAATTCGTGTTCCAGTTCAACTTCTCAATGAGGTAGGTAACTACACTATTTGAAATTTCAAGCCACGAGCTCCTTATTCTTTTTTGCTTTCCCCTACACTTTATTTATCACATCTATTGTTTTTCTCCTACTCCTTTTCTCAAGCACTGTAAGCTGCAGAATAGGATCTCTGGGTTTTGTTTTGGGCTTTGGTTTTGATTTTTTTTTTTTTTTCAGGGAAGTGTCTCAGGTGTACCTAGAAAAAGAACATATCTTCAAGGCTCAGCAAACATTTGTAAACAAAGTATGCAAGAGTGTAATTGTGTACAGGCAAAATCTGAGCTCTAAAGTTGGTAAGGAAAGCAAATCTTGTAATGGAAAGACACCAATGAGAGACTTTGAAGAAAATATTGGCCTTGGAACATTGGAACCCTTTGAAAGAACCCCAGCCATCCCCAGAAGAGTTCTTAGAGGCCATTGTCATCAGAAAGAAGTGACTGTTTTCTGCAGAGCAGTGGCTTAAAGGGACCAGCAATTATAGCAGAATATTTTAGTAACAGTCTCGAGAAAGAGACATCAGTCACACCAGTGAAATAAATGGAGGTTTACTAAAAATGATAACATAAAAGACAAACGTGAGAGCTGCTAACGAAACCTGGAGTAAGAGTGTCTATGTACTGTACCAACACTGCTTCACTTCATGAGGATGAGGGACAGATGTTTTCAATCTAAAAGAGATGATCTTCATTCCATAGGAAAATAGTTGGCAATATTTTTAAAGAAGCAGTGGGGGTTTTGTTTGTTTTGTTTTGTTTTGTTTTGTTGTAGACAGTGAAGCATACAGCTGTCCTACTGGTGCCTTCAAAGTCCACCACTGGGAGTCACTGGTCATCATATGTGACTTACCACGTGGAGGAATTTACAGGGCTCTCCATAGGAAGATCCTTAGAGATTCTTGTGAGGGATATAGCCGTAGCTGCAATACATTTAGGAAACCAAGAAACAGTTTCTGACATCAGCAAGAAATTGTTCTGTCCTCAAACTGACAAAGTACTTTAGGAGTCACTGATATTTATATTTCATATTTTAACCTTGGGAAAAAATTTGTAAAACTCTATAAAGTGTCACTTTTTTGTGATGATTTTTTAGAACACTATCATGATTTAATTTTTAATTACTGACTGGGTCTGAATAACAAGATAATAAGATATCAGGAAAAGTTTCAGTTTGAGGGCAACACCTGGGTTTAAATTGTGACTCTACTATCAGTAGTAGGACCAAAAAAGAGAGAAAGAGTCTTTTGTAGTAAAATGCAGGCAATACTAACCAAATAAGATTGTTGTGAGGATCAAATGAAAGCTTATGTGAAGGCTCTGGTATCTGACAGGAGTTAAAGAACTAGTTTTCTTTATCAGAATGTGTATGTTACTTTTTTAGAGGGTAAACGGAGTAAGTGAGCCTCGAGATTTTGTCATTCTCTGTGGCATAATTTTTTGAATGCTCTTTCTGTCCAAATGTATAAACACAGTTACGTTATTCTTATATCATTTGCTAAGTTCTTGAGTCCTTATCATGATTTAGGCTTTACTCTAGATTTGGATTACATCTCTTCCTTCTCAACCTTCAGATTGTGCATTTTGTCCCTGAAGTACTTTATTTTCATTGTTAAAAAAAAAAAATTCACAAAGAGAAAAAGCTGAGGTGCTCTCATGCATGGTCTGGGCCAGAGGGAATGTACCATGTGGGTAGCAGATACTTTTCAGAAATTTCATGACTGTCAGGAAGAAGACATTAGGATTCCTCCAGTGTCACATTTCCAGTGAGCTCCCGAACTTGTTTTTGCTATAAAACTTTACAACATTTATCAAACTGGCTGAACTGTGGCTAACTGTTAAGAGGTAAGTGCCTTTCTATGTGAGAGTCAGGTTTAAGTCAGGGCACTCAGGGATCTGAGGAGAATCTGGGTCCTATCATTACATTAATTAGTTGGCAGGGAGACCACCAAAATGAGAGTGGAAAACATGGTACTCAAGTGAGGCAGAGCTTGCTAATACCTGTCCATAGCGGACATGTAACACTCTGCCCATCATGGGGAGAACCAAGCACCTGGATGAGGCCCCACCAGAAGAGCTGATCCAGTTAAGGCTTATCTGTCTTCTAGATCAGTTTTGTGTTAAAATAGAATAGCCAACTGAAAAAGCACCCACAATCACCAGTGTATTTCAGCAAGGTTGATTCCTGGTGAAGCCTGTGATTTTTATTTTTATTTATTTATTTTTCTTAAATCTCTGGCAAGCAAAGGTAAATGCTTTTTTCTTATTGGAAAAAAAATAATAAATAAATAAATTTTTTGAATAAATTTTTCTCAGGTGGAAAAATAAAACTAGATGATGCATAAAGTTTACTTGAAGAATGCTACAGAGACTAGAATACCACCTTGGAGGAAGAATAAGTTAAAAGCAAAACGGAACAAGCTTTTATCATCATTCTCAGATTGATTTGAGCACTCTCTCAAGAATGACAGGACTATCTTCTAGCAGAATGAACTACTGAACTGAATGAACTATCCTAGGATTTAAAGACAAATTTATCAAAGAAAACCTCAATGTTCATCAAGGGTCTAGTGCCTATTCACATGTGCTACTGCTACCAAACAAAAGACACCATGTCCACTACGTGGAAAGGTTTTGCCATGCCTAAGCAATTTTGACATTGTTCATGGAGCATTTTTAGAGAGAAGAAATCAGCTAAAATATATAAAATGTATCAGTCCTTATGTGAAAGTAAGTGGATCATAAAGGAGTGATAGGAAACAATGACCTATAAAACCCAGTCCTTGATTCTCCCTCTCTAATTTGGTTTTCTGGTCTTTGTATGTGTTCCTCAGGTTTCTCTAGCACTGATGGCAGAAGCACACTTGCTTACCCACCTGTCAGCTACTTCCTTTATGATCTAACTTCCCACAAGGCACTGTAGGATTGGAACACCAAGAAGTATATGGCCTAGGGCCACTGCTTTAATTAGACGTGGTTGTGCAATTACAGCAGGCAAATATAACACAGATAAAGGTCTTTTCCTAATATGAAGATGGTCTTTTGGTAGGAAGCTATTCATAGGAAGCCCACAGTAATTACCCTGTTTTTCTTATTATTTTTTATTATTTTATTTTATTTTATTATATATCTTATTATTATCTTAGATTTTCAAATATAGCTTTTACTTGTAGGTGGAGGCATAGATCTATAGCCCTGGAGTCTTCGAAAATGAATTTATTCTCCTCAAAGAAATACTTGAGAGTACAGCTTTATCAAGTGCTTATAATACATCTGTTCTATGTTCTTTGGAGATGTTCATTTATGTGGCCTTCATAATCCTATGATTTAAAAACTATTAATGGGCTTCTTTTTGTTTTTGTTTTTTTAATTTAATTTTACTTTTTTCAGTGTTCTGAAATTCATTGTTTATATACTACACCCAATGCACTATGTAATATGTGCCCTCCATAATACACACCATCAGGCTCATCCAACCCCCCATCCCACTCCCCTCCAAAACCCTCAGTTTGTTTCTCAGAGTCCACAGTCTCTCATGGTTTGTCTCACCCTCCAGTTTCCCCCAACTCACTTCTCTCCATCTCCCCATGTCCTTGCATTATTCCTTGTGCTCTACAAGTAAGTGAAACCATATGATAATTGACTCTCTCTGCTTGACATACTTCACTCAGCATAATTTCTTCCAGTCTTGTCCATGCTGATACAAGAGTTGGGTATTCATCCTTTCTGACGGAGCCATAATACTCCATGGTCTATATGGACTATATCTTCTTTATCCATTTGTCTGTTGAAGGTCATATGTGGCCTTTGCTGTTATGACTATTGGGATACCAATGGCCCTTCTTTTTACTACATCTGTATCTTTGGGGTAAATTAATATGCTTCCTTCACAGAACAGAGATAAAAATAACTAGATGAAGGTCACATGGTTGATAAAACTAGCAACTATATCAAGACAGTCAGTAGTGAGCCTACCTTCTTGTTAGGCTTCACTATTAGTTGTAAATAACTGAAAATTTCTAGGCTTACTGTGACTCAATAAAATGTTAATTGATCCTTCCTCTTAGAAAATTAATTATAACTGATTAAGTTGATCAATTCACTAATGTGTTTTTTTCTTCCTCAGATTTCCACCAGCAAAAATAATTAAATTATTTCTTCTTGTCCCACTTCAGTTCCAATGTACCTACGCCTGTAAAGAACATAGAGCAGTGCTTGGCATATAGAAAATACTCACTAAGTGCTAACTGTAACCTACTACTGATACCAATGATGTTTCACTTTATGATTTATTCTTTCACAAGCACATAGCACATAATGTGGTCCTAATATAACGCAAGGCACTGACTAAGTTAGGCACTAGAAATACAATGGCAAATATGGCATTTTTTCCTGCCTTTGAAAAATTTATAACAGGGTGTAGCACTTTTTATTGCCGCTGCAGCCATTCCATTTCCATGTAGGGGCTGGTTTTCATCTCCATCCATTTTCGGGTCATACACAATCTCCTCCTCAAATGGTAGCTCATATCTAATAACTGAAGTTGGTATGTAAATACATAGTTCTCTCATCTCTTAGGAGAGATAATTTTGACACTTGTGTTCTACCATTTTGCAGATTTTTCCTATATGATTAAGCTCCGATTGCCACAGTGGTATCTGGCTTGATAGTCACACTTTATTGGCTATTCTTCACTGTCTCACTTTCCCACTACTTTACAATATCATCCCAGGTTGACCTACTAAGTCACCTACTTGTATTTGAGTCATTGTTTTCAGAGAGCTCTGCTTCTGGGGGAATATTAAATATGATACAGGGAAGTATAAATGTACATAAATAGCAAAAACAGATAGAGCTACTGATCTTATACATAGATATGGAATACAGTGAAAATTAGAAAAAAGAAAGAAAGAAAGAAAGAAATATTAGTTTATCCTGAGGATTTTTAAAGGCAGTGGTGAGGAGAGAGTACTCTGGGAAAAGTGGAGAGCCTAAGCAGATGCAAGGTGAGAAAGTCTCTGTCGGTACATTAGGAAGTTCCATATGGCTACAGAATAGTACGAGGTAGAGGAAGAAGCTGGAGAGGTAGTTTGAGATAAATCAGAACCATCTTTGTCTTGAGGAAGAGGTTAGCCTTAACTGTGTAGGCAATGGTGAGTACTTCAGTCAAACTTAATCGATGTTTTAATCAATTAAGTAAAGTGATAACATACAGCAAGGTAAAAGGGCCCACAGCAACACCTAGCTGAATGCAAACAGGCTCATTCAACAACCATCTCAAAATAACCACAGACCCTAATGGATCAGTTACACCCAGGCATAGTTCTTAAGGTCACCAAAAAAAAAAAAAAAAAAAAAGGAAAATTCCATAGGACCCCATATTCCCTTGCTCAGCTGACTCTATAAATGTGGCCTCTCACCAATGCCTCCTTGCAGACAGTCTCTCTTTTGCTGTCCTGTCCACAGCTCCCTTGTGGTATATTCAAAAATTTGATCTCTTTTGTTTTGCTTTGGGTGAATTCTTTCACTGCCTGCACTGCCAGCGTCTAACTGATCAGAGTACCCCACATTTGGTGGCCCCTCCATCTGACTGGGACACCCCACAGATAATATGTAGTTTGCATTTTGGAAAAGTTAAACTTGCAGCAACACAAAAGAGAAATTACACAAAGCCATAAAAAAAAACAGCAAGAGAGTCCATCAGAAGTGCGAAGTCTAAGAAGTTTTAGGCTAAGAAGTCTAAGAAGATATGAGGAAAGCAGGAAATCAGTCAAAGAAATGAAAATAAGAAAGTGAATAGCGATTAGTGTACTATTAGGGAGGTAGAGTCACTTGACCTTGGTCACCTGGTGAGGAGATGGAGGATGGGAGAAGACACTGACATGGACAACTTCTCTATCTTCTGACCATGAGATATGGGAAGCGTCCCATATTGCAGAGGAAATAGGCACGAATTTATGGAGTAGAAGGGAAACACTACTAGATCATTATTTCAGCTTTGAAGATGCCATTGAAATATCTCTAGAGCATCTGGTAATTACTCAGTAGACAACCACATGTGGGAAAAAGAGAGATATTTGGGGATTGCCTAATATAATTATGTATCAATCATCGATCATTGCATAACAACTTAAAATTGTGTGGCTTAGCACAAACATGATGTATGATCTCTCACAATTCTGTAGTTTGGCTGGGAAGCTTTTCCACCTATCTCACCTAGACTCACTCATGTAGCTGCTTTCAGCTAACAGTCTAGCTGATCTGGAAGATACTAAATAGCCTCATCAGAGGCCTTGGACTTCGTTTATTTCCTCCATGTGGCTTTACCTCCTTCACACCAGCTTCTTCATATGTTGGATTCACAAGAGAATCCCAAGAGGCAAGAGTGGAAGCTGCAATGTCTCTTAAAGCAAAACCCTGTATCACATGCAATGTCTCAGCTGCCAGTTTGTATTGTTCTAAGCCAGGCACAAAGGCAGACAAGACCTAATGGGTTGGTGGACAAACAACACATGCAAAGGGGCAGCAGACAGACACGGACAGGCAGGATTCGTTAGGTGCCATTAGTATAACAGACAACTTTGAAATGGTTTTCACATCTCAGATATATCAGCCTTATAGGTAGGAACTGAATTCAAGGGAGCAGAGGATCTGGAGCCAGATAAGAAATTCAAAGTTGAGTCACAGAAAGAATGCAAACCAAGACCGAGGAAGGACAAGAAAGCCAAAGGTGGAAAGTCTTTCATGAAGAAAGGAGTATGTAGCAGATCTGAAGTTTCAGAGATAGCTAACAATAAATCAGTTAGGTTTAGAAAATCATCAGCAGTTTTTGCCGAAGTGGTTTCAGTGATACAATGTGTCATTAGAGACAGAAACATTATTGTGATGGCTTGAAGAATAAGTGGATATGAATATCTATTTATTCTTCTACCAAGTTAGTTTATTTTTTAAAGATTTTATTTATTTATTTGACAGAGAGAGAGCATAAGCAGGGGAGCAGCAGGCAGAGGGAGGGGGAGAAGCAGTCTGCCCTCTGAGCAGAGCATGATGTGGGGTTTGATTCCAGAACTCTGGGATCATGACCTGAGCTGAAGTCAGATGCTTAACTAACTGAACCACTCAGATGCCCCTTATCCAGTTAATTTATTTTTAAAAAGTATTTAGAACCATCAATTGGAAATGCTGCAAATAAGCATAATGAAAGAATGTATGTAGCACTTAGTTGGCTATAATTTTTTTGAGAATAATATTAGTCCATGAAGGATACGCTTTAACATTTCATTGTTAATAATTTGATAAAGATATCCACAGTCTACTAGTCAACGCTTACTTCCCCTGATATTTCTCATGTTATATTCTCAAAAAATAAACAAATAAAAATAAAACTAAAAACTATGGCTCTAATGCAGATGTAAAGTGTCAAGGTCATCTTCATTTGACACAATTAATGAAACAACCAGTAAGATGTTGCTATGGCCTGAATATTTGTGTCCTGCCCCAGTTTATATATTGAAACCCTAAACCTCAAAGTAATAGTATGTGGAGGTGGAACATGTGAAAGATATTTAGGGTTAGATGAGGTCAAAAAGAATGAAGGCCTGTGATGGGATTAATGTCCATATAAAAAACAAGAAGAAATGGCAAATAAATAAGGTCCTCCCTTCCACTCTTCCTCCTGCCCCCCTTTCCTCTCTCCTACTCTTGTTCTCGCTCTCTCTGTCTGCCCGCTCCAAGGAAAGTCAATGGGAAGACACCACCAAGAAGAAGGTCCTCATCAAACTGGCACTCTGATCCCAGATTTCTAGCCTCTAGAATGATGAGAAACAAATGTTAGTTGTTTAAGCCACCAGTCTAATGGTGTGTATTATGATAGCCAGAATAGATGGAAACAGATGTTAGGAACAATACACAGAAGAATTTGTATGTATGGCAATAAGGAATGCTGAAATGAAGTTGTTAATAGATGCAAATGAGTTAGTATCCTATAGGGCAATAAATCATTGTGTTTCGAGTGATCTTTTCTATTAGGCATACATGAACATGTCTCTACAGGAGAAGATTCATTTGCATTACTATGGACAAGAATCACTGTACTACTATCAATTTTCTACAAATTACCTTCTACACCTACAGAGTTGTAAAATAGCCTACTTAATAGAAAAACCATCAAAAATACATCTTTCTCCCCACCCTCATATGATTCCCAGAGTGTCCTGTAGAAATGTTGAGTACTGAAAGAACACCCAGTAATTCTTTGCCCATTTCCAAATCCTGAACTCCCCCCCCGCATAGCCGTCAAATACTACTACATATACTGATTTATGTCAAAATTCTAAGAATATCCAAGTTTAATCTCAGTTTTATGAATGGCAATGTCAGAATGGATTTTCTGGTTTGAAAAAAGTTATAAAAATTAACCATATTTTAGAATTTCAGAGTTAAATGACAATCAAATTTTGATGAATACAGTTAATGAAAAAAAAAGAACTATCATAACCATATGATCATTACATAAGCAGTAATATAAAGTCAGTCTATTCAGATGCTATAAGAATAGTTACCAGTAAAGACTATCAAGTTATTTTATTTTTGGATAATTTTATGCTGATCTTCAGACCTCAGATCAGGTATTACATCCTGCCTAGCTCAGTGATTCTCAAACTGGAGTACTTTCCAGAAAATATGTGAACATAGACAGATAATTTTAAGGGTATCAGTTTGCAGATCTCAACTTCAAAAACAACTTCTTAATCACTTTATGGGAATAATACCAAGAAAGCACTTGAGTACCGAAATGCATCCTACCAGCTTTTAAAAAACACCTAACACTCTACCCCACATCCCTCCCACTGCACAGGCACATATGTGTGTCATGCATGCACACACACACACTCATCTCAACACTTATTATGTTGCACTGCCCTTTGGGTCCTAAATAAAGGGGAAGTTTCTACATCAGATGCCTTGGAATTGCTGAGCTTCCTGTACTTTCTGCAATAAATATTCTAGTTTATGGTAAAATGTGGCACTGAAATTGTGGCGTTTTAGACAATTTTTATGTTAGAAAATCAAATATGAAAGTGTGGAAGGTATGAGCCATAACAAACTTGTTTTCCTACTTAGCTTCTTCGACTCCCTTTCTCTACCTGCCTCCCCTGCCCAAGATGCATTGTTCTTGAGTGAGCATCACAACAGAGCAGAAAGCCAACAGAGCATAGGAGAGAACTACTGAACATGACATTTTTTTGTTCAGGTAATTAAATGAAATCATTGCAGAAACATTCAATACTCATTTCTAGGGCTTGTCATGAGACAAGGGGAAAAATTACAATAGAAAAAACAAAAGTGTAGAGTAATGATGTAAAATGTTTTCAATATAACCACAATACTTCCTAGGAACAGAAAATTTATCAAGATTATCAGATAAAGTCCACCAACAAAAGTTTTTTTGGTTTTTTTTTTTTTTCAGATTAAGGATTTCTTTTTTTCTTTTTTTTTTTTAATTTTTTATTTTTTATAAACATATATTTTTATCCCCAGGGAGATTTAGGATTTCTTGTGCAATAAAGTGTTTTTCAAGTTTATTAAAACAAGTTTCACTATGAAATGCTCTAATTTGGGTCAATATTCATATTATTTAATCATAAAGATGTTTAATATAGTCTTTCTCCTTTTAACAACTATAATTTGCCAGCTGCCTGAACAATTCATTTTAAGCTTTATACAACTTTCTTTTTCATTAAATACATAGGATAAGTATGATCATGTTTAATTTTATAAGATGTGTTTCAAATAAAATTTTAATTTTTATATTTTACAGTTTTCTTTTTTATGAGAGAATGTGTGTTAGTGCATGCATGCACGCACATGTGTAAATGTGTGCACATGAGCAGTGGGGGGGGGGGGGAGAGGAAGAGAGAAAATCTTAAGCAGGCTCCATGCCCAGCACAGATCTCAAGACCCTGAGATCATGACCCGAGCCAAAATCAAGAGTGGGATGCTTAACCAACTGAGCCACCCAGGTGCCCCACAATTACTTTTTTAAATTTATAATATAACTAATCATATAAAAATACTAAATTGAATTGATAAGTCAGCATAGAAAATATTTTTAAGCACTTAGAATCTCACGAACATGGGAAATAAGATTTTAGAATTTTCATAGATATGTATTTGTAGTCCAGTATAAGCCTTAAATATGTTGCACTTTGATAAAAATATTTAAATGTCATGGAATGTAAATATCAATTCAAACAGCAAAAGGAATACATTTTTCAAAAGTTATGGAAGAACTGGTTTGCATTTTGTGACACTGGAAGAGTAGCACATGATAATGATTTTTAGATTTCATTAAATACACTTAGAAGAGTGATACAACACCTCTCTTAGTCAAGATAACTCATATGCTGAAGGCAATGGCCTTTAAAACTATATAAAATTTAAGATGAATAAATTTAGATGTCAAGATGTGTGAGGTGGGACGTAATTGTTCAAAATTCTTTTAGGGGGGCACCTGGTGGCTCAGTGGGTTAAAGCCTCTGCCTTCGGCTCAGGTCATGGTCTCAGGGTCCTGGGATCAAACCCCGCATCGGGCTCTCTGCTCTGCAGGGAGCCTGCTTCCTCCTCTCTCTCTGCCTGCCTCTCTGCCTACTTGTGATCTCTCTCTGACAAATAAATAAATAAAGACTTAAAAAGAAAAAAAAGAAGAACATTCAAAATTCTTTTAGGGGTTGGAGAATGAAGAGTTTGGATCCCCTTGGTCTCTATTATATTTTTGTTTTTACTTTTGTTGTTGTTGTTGTTTAAGATTTTATTTATTTATTTGAGAGAGAGAGAGAAACAGCAAGAGCAAAAACATTAAGCAGGGTGAGTGGGAGAGGGAAAGCAGGCTTCCCACTAAGCAGGGAGCCCGATGCGGGACTCAATTCTAGGACCCTGGGATTATGACCTGAGCAGAAGTCTGATGCTTAATGACTGAGCCACCCAGGTGCCCTGGTCTCTATGATGATTTTTTTTTTTTCCTTAAGAACTAACTCCACATTTACTAAATATATTAATTCCATAGTGAAAACACAGAAGGTCCATATTCAGGACTCCCTCAACCCTTTTAATTTGTACTCATAAATTCATTTCCATATATTTGAATGGCATTAATCTTCCCCACTAATTTGTATGTTTCATGATAGCATGAATGATGCTTAGTTTTGTTTACCAGTCTATTCCAACAACTTGTGAAGAGCCTAGACTATCAGAGATACTTGGTATGTAATTTAAATTATTCACTTAGCTTATTTCCAGGCAGAATAAAACATCTCTCAACACAAAGTCGCCGACTCTTTCTGTTTGATATCCTTCTATACCTTTAAGTCCTGCTAGATAAATCAGTGCTGCCTGTGGCAATTAGTATTATCCTATATTTTATGACTCTTGTAATATAGTTGTCTTTTTACTAACACCGAGCGATTAGCCTTTTATTACTATTGCCATTTTTAGAGATGACTTAATGTACACCTAGGAAATGTTCTACAATATAAATTTCCATAACTTTTATAAGCTGAATTCTGCTACTTATGCCAAAATTGTTTCAGTTTTTGAAGTCTTCCTGTTTAATGTCTTTTAGTTTTTCTGTATTTTAAAAGAAAATCATTTTCCCTTACTTTTATTATAAAACCTAATGATTAGTTCTCTCATTCAAAAAATACTCATCACAATTATAAAAGTTGTCAAAAGGAGAAAATAAATATGCTATTGAGTGACAACCTATACATTTATTTTAAAAAAAGGCTCATGTTCTGCATTATTTTATTTATTTATTTACTTTAAGAGAGAGAACAAGCAGGAAGAGAGGCAAAGGGAGAAGCAGAGAGAGAGAGACTCTTAGGCAAGCTCCACACCCAGCATGGAGCCCCACACAGGGCTCAGTCTCATGACCCTGAGATCATGACCCAGGCTGAAATCAGGGGTTGGACGCTTAATTGACTGAGCCACCCAAGACCCCTTCTAGATTATTGTTAAAAGGGAAGATTATTGCAAGAATGTCCATCTGCATTTCTGCATTGATTTTAATTAAACAGTAACCAGTATTTTATAAAAAGAAAGCACCACTAGAACATTTGTTAAATTCACCACATGGAACACATGGCACTGGCTTTAAGATGTTACACCAGTCAGTCTTACTGTCAGATTTAAGTCCGCGGTCTTATAGATTGTATTTTATTTATTTATTTACCAAGTATTTAAATAAACAAATACTATGTATTTATTTACAAAGAATATAAACTCTTACTTTGGGTAAAAGAAATTAAAGGTAAGTACATCAAGATTACATTTGTGTCTGACACAGAATTCTGATAATAATTACACAAATGGTATAAATGTATGTTTAAGGAAAGAATAAAAATGTAGCCTTTTTGTTGTTGTGGGAAATATTTCCCATCTACTATAAGGGATAAAAACAATCAATGTTAAAATGTCTTCATTTAGCAGCAGCAACAATAAAAATCTCTAGCACCTTTCTGGCGGGAGAAAAACTTTGTAATTCTGGTAGCCCTCTCCAATAGTGAAACACAACTCCAGATAACTTAAGGTTTGATGTCTAAGCTCTCAGACCACTTTGCTGAACAGCACAGGCATTACATATGGATTTTTAGCAAATATCTAAAGGTTCTGAAAGCTAAAAACTAAACAATTTCTTTCTTTTTTTTTTTTAATTTTTTATTTTTTATAAACATATATTTTTATCCCCAGGGGTACAGGTCTGTGAATCACCAGGTTTACACACTTCACAGCACTCACCAAAGCACATACCCTC